>NW_026967623.1:0-67500 GCF_028390025.1 Pseudophryne corroboree
GGCCATGGGTCCTCTGAGATCATTTCTTGTAGTTCTGGGTACCAAGTTCTTCTTGGCCAATCCGGAACGATGAGTATAGTTCTTACTCCTCTCTTTCTTACTATCCTCAGTACCTTGGGTATGAGAGGAAGAGGAGGGAACACATAAACCGACTGGTACACCCACTGTGTCATTAGTGCGTCCACAGCTATTGCCTGAGGGTCCCTTGACCTGGCGCAATATTTTTTTAGCTTTTTGTTGAGGTGGGACGCCATCATGTCCACCTGTGGCAGTTCCCAGCGAATTACAATCTGTGTGAAGACTTCTTGATGAAGTCCCCACTCTCCCGGGTGGAGGTCGTGCCTGCTGAGGAAGTCTGCTTCCCAGTTGTCCACTCCCGGAATGAATACTGCTGACAGTGCTAGCACGTGATTCTCCGCCCATCGAAGAATCCTTGTGGCTTCTGCCATTGCCATCCTGCTTCTTGTGCCGCCCTGGCGGTTTACATGGGGGACCGCCGTGATGTTGTCTGACTGTATCAGTACTGGTTGGTTTTGAAGCAGGGGCTCTTCTTGCCTCAGGGCGTTGTAAATGGCCCTTAGTTCCAGTATATTTATGTGTAGTGAAGTCTCCAGACTTGACCACTGTCCTTGGAAGTTTCTTCCCTGAGTGACTGCCCCTCATCCTCGGAGGCTTGCAGCCGTGGTCACCAGGACCCAGTCCTGTATGCCGAACCTGCGGCCCTCGAGAAGATGAGCACTCTGCAGCCACCACAGCAGAGACACCCTGGCCCTTGGGGACAGGGTGATCAACCGATGCATCTGAAGATGCGATCCGGACCATTTGTCCAACAGATCCCACTGAAAAATCCTTGCATGGAACCTGCCGAAGGGAATTGCTTCGTAAGAAACCACCATCTTTCCCAGGACTCGCGTGCAGTGATGCACCGACACCTGTTTTGGTTTCAGGAGGTCCCTGACCAGAGATGACAAGTCCTGGGCCTTCTCCACCGGGAGAAACACCTTCTTCTGTTCTGTGTCCAGAATCATGCCCAGGAAAAGCAGACGCGTCGCAGGAATCAGCTGCGACTTTGGGATATTCAGAATCCAGCCGTGCTGTTGCAACACTTCCTGAGAGAGTGCTACGCTGACCAACAACTGCTCTCTGGACCTCGCCTTTATGAGGAGATCGTCCAAGTACGGGATAATAATAACTCCCTTCTTCCGAAGGAGTATCATCATTTCGGCCATTACCTTGGTAAATATTCTCGGTGCCGTGGCCTAAACGGCAACGTCTGGAATTGGTAATGACAGTCCTGTACCACAAATCTGAGGTACTCCTGGTGAGGTGGGTAAATGGGGACAAGCAAGTAAGCATCTTTGATGTCCAGCGACACCATAAAATCCCCCTCTTCCAGGCTTGCAATGACCGCTCTGAGCAATTCCATCTTGAACTTGAATTTCTTTATATAAGTGTTCAAGGACTTTAAATTCAGAATAGGTCTCACCGAACCGTCCGGTTTCGGTACCACAAACATTGTGGAATAGTAACCCCTTCCCTGTTGAAGGAGGGGGACCTTGATTATCACCTGCTGGAGGTACAGCTTGTGAATTGCCGCCAGTACTACCTCCCTTTCCCTGGGAGCAGCTGGCAAGGCAGATTTGAGGTAACGGCGAGGGGGAGTCGCCTCGAACTCCAGCTTGTATACCCGAGATACAATTTGTACAGCCCATAGATCCACTTGTGAGCGAACCCACTGGCTGCTGAAGTTTCGGAGACGCGCCCCCACCGCACCTGGCTCCGCCTGTGGAGCCCCAACGTCATGCGGTGGACTTAGTGGAAGCAGGGGAGGATTTTTGTTCCTGGGAACTGGCTGCCTGGTGCAGCTTCTTTCCTCTACCCTTGCCTCTGGCCAGAAAGGATGCTCCTCTGACCCGCTTGCCTTTCTGAGGCCGAAAGGACTGCACTTGATAATACGGTGCTTTCTTAGGCTGTGAGGGAACCTGAGGCAAAAAAAGTAGACTTCCCAGCTGTTGCTGTGGATACGAGGTCAAAGAGACCGTCCCCAAACAATTCCTCACCCTTATAAGGCAAAACCTCCATGTGTTTTTTAGAATCAGCATCACCTGTCCACTGCCGAGTCCATAATACTCTCCTGGCAGAAATGGACATTGCATTAATTCTAGATGCCAGCAGGCAAATGTCCCTCTGGGGATCCCGCATATATAAGACGACGTCTTTTATATGTTCGAGGGTTAGCAAAGCAGTATCCCTGTCGAGGGAATCAATGTTGTCTGACAGGGTATCAGTCCATGCTGCTGCAGCACTACACATCCATACTGAAGCAATAGCAGGTCTCAGTAGAGTACCAGAGTGTGTATACACAGACTTCAGGATAGCTTCCTGCTTTCTATCCACAGGCTCCTTTAGGGCGGCCGTATCCTGAGACGGCAGTGCCACCCTTTTAGATAAGCGTGTGAGCGCCTTGTCCACCCTAGGGGATGTTTCCCAACGTAATTTGTCCGTTGGCGGGAAAGGGTACGCCATCAGTAACCTCTTAGAAATCACAAATTTCTTATCAGGGGAACTCCACGCTTCTTCACACAATTCATTTCATTCATCAGATGGGGGAAAAGTCACTGGCTGCTTTTTCTCCCCAAACATAATTCCCCTCTTGGTGGTAACCGGGTTAATGTCAGAAATGTGCAATACATCTTTCATTGCAGTAATCATGCATCGGATGGCTTTTGTAGACTGTACATTTGTCTCATCCTCATCTACACTGGAGTCAGACTCCGTGTCGACATCTGTGTCTACCATCTGAGCTAGCGGGCGTTTATGAGCCCCTGACGGTTTCTGAGTCGCCTGGGCAGGCGCGGGCCGAGACCCCGGCTGTCCCAAGGCTGCTGCGTCATCGAACCTTTTATGTAAGGAGTTGACACTGTCGGTTAAGACCTTCCACATATCCATCCAATCAGGTGTCGGCCCCGTCGGGGGCGACACCACATTTATCTGCCCCGCCTCCACGTAACCTTCCTCATCAAACATGTCGACACAGCCGTACCGACACACCGCGCACACACACAGGGAATGCTCAGACTGAGGACAGGACCCCACAAAGTCCTTTGGGGAGACAGAGAGAGAGTATGCCAGCACACACCAGAGCGCTATATAACACAGGGATTCACACTATAAAAAGTGATTTACCCAATAGCTGCTTAAATATCTTATTTGCGCCTAAATTTATGTGCCCCCCCCCCTCTCTTTTTTACCCTTCTTGTATCAGGATACTGCAGGTGAGAGCCTGGGGAGCTGCTTCCAGCGGAGCTGTAAAGGGAAAATGGCGCTGGTGTGCTGAGGAAGAAGGCCCCGCCCCCTCAGCGGCGGGCTTCTGTCCTGCATTTTATGTAACTTAATGGCGGGGTTTTTTACACATATACAGTTAACTGACTGTATTATGTGTATTTTATGCCAAAAGGTATTATAATTGCTGCCCAGGGCGCGCCCCCCGCAGACCCCCGCCCCCCCCCCCCCAGCGCCCTGCACCATACAGTGACCAGAGTGTGTGGTGTGCTGTGGGAGCAATGGCGCACAGCTGCAGTGCTGTGCGCTACCTTAATGAAGACAGGAGTCTTCTGCCGCCGATTTCATCGCTTCTCTTCTGTCTTCTGGCTCTGCAAGGGGGACGGCGGCGCGGCTCCGGGAACGGACGATCGAGGTCGGGCCCTGTGTTCGATCCCTCTGGAGCTAATGGTGTCCAGTAGCCTAAGAAGCACAAGCTAACTGCAAGCAGGTAGGTTTGCTTCTCTCCCCTCAGTCCCACGTAGCAGTGAGTCTGTTGCCAGCAGATCTCACTGAAAATAAAAAACCTAACATTACTTTCTTTACTAGCAGGCTCAGGAGAGCCCACTAGGAGCACCCAGCTCTGGCCGGGCACAGATTCTAACTGAGGTCTGGAGGAGGGGCATAGAGGGAGGAACCAGTGCACACCAGATAGTACCTAATCTTTCTTTTAGAGTGCCCAGTCTCCTGCGGAGCCCGTCTATTCCCCATGGTCATTACGGAGTTCCCAGCATCCACTAGGACGTCAGAGAAAATATATTAAGTAAATAAATAAATTGAGGAATAATTTTCAGCGCAAAATGTGTTTTGTGCAGAAATTTCTCTTTTGCACTATTGGAAAGGCGGATTAATGCCAAAGCAATAACCATAACGTATTTGTGCCATGTGCAAGGCCCTTAGCTCACTATCCTGATAGATCAATTCCAAAATAAACTTTTTTTGCCACTTGGGGTAGATTTTTCCATAGTAGAAATTGCATAATGACTAATGGCTAAACAAAGGCCCCAGCATCTTTACAGGTTATTGCTTCACAAAGGGCATACTGTCTCAATGATGGCGCAAGTTCCTGGTGCGCTGAGCATCCGAACATACAACACGCCGCCTATGCTGCAGCAATCAGCTAATAAGTGTTCTACACAGGATATATGAGTGAGAGGCAGAAACAGGACCATAAGAAAGACCTAGAAGGCAGCTGTAGAGCTTCAGTGGACCTGCAGATGTGTTCTATCACCTCTCCCCTAATCTATGGAACAGGTTTACCAGTGTTCCAAGAGACAGGAGCGTAAATCAGCCAGTGCAGCTGGGGTGACTGTGATGGATGGTGGAGGTGCAGAAACATTGCAGACTCTGAAATATGCTGAACATGTGGAATGTCTGGTTCCTGAGATAACATAATCCAGTCTCACATCTGCTCCCAGGAGTTTGCAGAATTTATACTGTCCATGTGGAGAATGTCTTCTTCAGACTCCGTGGCAGCTTGTGTATCTGCAATTTGTGTGACTCCAGACTACTTAACACTATTATTTGTGTTGCCTTTGCCATTGTGTTATATGAAATATACCGTACTATGTGTCACACACTACTTAATGTGAGACAATGACCAGGGTTTGATTCGCTTGGACCCTGACTTTATAGAATCAGCACAGTCACACCTTCTATGTAGCAAGTTTGCATGACTGGAAAGTGATGTCACAGTCTGTGTAGCAGGTTAGTGTGTGACTGGACGGTGATGCCACAGAGAGAGTGCAGTCACAGCCTGTGTAGCAGGTTAGTGCGTGACTGGACGGTGATGTCACAGAGAGAGTGCAGTCGCAGCCTGTGTAGCAGGTTAGTGCGTGACTGGACGGTGATGTCACAGAGTGCAGTCACAGCCTGTGTAGCAGGTTAGTGTGTGACAGGACGGTGATGTCATAGTGCGCAGTCAGTCTATATCAGGTTAGTGCGTGACTGGACGGTGATGTCACAGAGCGAGTGCAGTCACAGTCTGTGTAGCAGGTTAGTGCGTGACTGGACGGTGATGTCACAGAGAGTGCAGTCACAGCCTGTGTAGCAGGTTAGTGTGTGACAGGACGGTGATGTCAGAGCGCAGTCAGTCTATATCAGGTTAGTGCGTGACTGGACGGTGATTTCACAGAGCGAGTGCAGTCACAGTCTGTGTAGCAGGTTAGTGCGTGACTGGACGGTGATGTCACAGAGCAAGTGCAATCAGCCTGTTTAGCAGGTTAGTGTGCGACTGGACAGTGATGTCACAGAGCGAGTGCAGTCACAGTCTGTAGCAGGTTAGTGTGTGACAGGACGATGATGTCATAGAGCGCAGTCAGTCTATATCAGGTTAGTGCGTGACTGCACTCTCTGTGACATCACCGTCCAGTCACGCACTAACCTGATATAGACTGACTGCGCTCTATGACATCACCGTCCAGTCACAGCCTGTGTAGCAGGTTAGTGTGTGCCTGGACGGTGATGTCACAGAGAGAGTGCAGTCACAGACTGTGGAGGTTAGTGCGTGACTGGACGGTGATGTCACAGAGTGCAGTCACAGCCTGTGTAGCAGGTTAGTGCGTGACTGGACGGTGATGTCACAGAGCGAGTGCAGTCACAGTCTGTGTAGCAGGTTAGTGTGTGACTGGACGGTGATGTCACAGAGAGTGCAGTCACAGCCTGTGTAGCAGGTTAGTGTGTGACTGGACGGTGATGTCACAGAGAGTGCAGTCACAGCCTGTGTAGCAGGTTAGTGTGTGACTGGACGGTGATGTCATAGAGCGCAGTCAGTCTATATCAGGTTAGTGCGTGACTGGACGGTGATGTCACACAGAGAGAGTGCAGTCACCGCCTGTGTAGCAGGTTAGTGCGTGACTGGACGGTGATGTCACAGAGCGAGTGCAGTCACAGTCTGTGTAGCAGGTTAGTGTGACTGGACGGTGATGTCACAGAGTGCAGTCACAGCCTGTGTAGCAGGTTAGTGTGTGACAGGACGGTGATGTCACAGAGTGTGCAGTCACAGTGTGTGTAGCAGGTTAGTGTGACTGGACGATGATGTCACAGAGAGAGTGCAGTCACAGTCTGTGTAGCAGGTTAGTGTGACTGGACGGTGATGTCACAGAGAGTGCAGTCACAGCCTGTGTAGCAGGTTAGTGTGTGACAGGACGGTGATGTCACAGAGAGTGCAGTCACAGTCTGTGTAGCAGGTTAGTGTGACTGGACGGTGATGTCACAGAGAGTGCAGTCACAGCCTGTGTAGCAGGTTAGTGTGTGACAGGACGGTGATGTCACAGAGAGAGTGCAGTCACAGTGTGTGTAGCAGGTTAGTGTGACTGGACGGTGATGTCATAGAGCGCAGTCAGTCTATATCAGGTTAGTGCGTGACTGGACGGTGATGTCACGGAACGAGTGCAGTCACAGTCTGTGTAGCAGGTTAGTGCGTGACTGGACGGTGATGTCACAGAGCAAGTGCAGTCAGCCTGTTTAGCAGGTTAGTGTGCGACTGGACAGTGATGTCACAGAGCGAGTGCAGTCACAGTCTGTAGCAGGTTAGTGTGTGACAGGACGGTGATGTCATAGAGCGCAGTCAGTCTATATCAGGTTAGTGCGTGACTGCACTCTCTGTGACATCACCGTCCAGTCACGCACTAACCTGATATAGACTGACTGCGCTCTATGACATCACCGTCCAGTCACAGCCTGTGTAGCAGGTTAGTGTGTGCCTGGACGGTGATGTCACAGAGAGAGTGCAGTCACAGACTGTGGAGGTTAGTGCGTGACTGGACGGTGATGTCACAGAGTGCAGTCACAGCCTGTGTAGCAGGTTAGTGCGTGACTGGACGGTGATGTCACAGAGCGAGTGCAGTCACAGTCTGTGTAGCAGGTTAGTGCGTGACTGGACGGTGATGTCACAGAGAGAGTGCAGTCACAGCCTGTGTAGCAGGTTAGTGTGTGACTAGACGGTGATGTCACAGAGAGAGTGCAGTCACAGTCCGTGGAGCAGATTAGTGCGTGACTGGACGGTGATGTCACACAGATAGAGTGCAGTTACAGCCTGTGTAGCAGGTTAGTGCGTGACTGGACGGTGATGTCACAGAGCGAGTGCAGTCACAGTCTGTGTAGCAGGTTAGTGTGTGACTGGACGGTGATGTCACAGAGAGTGCAGTCACAGCCTGTGTAGCAGGTTAGTGTGTGACTGGACGGTGATGTCACAGAGAGTGCAGTCACAGCCTGTGTAGCAGGTTAGTGTGTGACTGGACGGTGATGTCATAGAGCGCAGTCAGTCTATATCAGGTTAGTGCGTGACTGGACGGTGATGTCACAGAGAGAGTGCAGTCACAGACTGTGGAGGTTAGTGCGTGACTGGACGGTGATGTCACAGAGAGTGCAGTCACAGCCTGTGTAGCAGGTTAGTGTGTGACAGGACGGTGATGTCACAGAGAGTGTGCAGTCACAGTGTGTGTAGCAGGTTAGTGTGACTGGACGATGATGTCACAGAGAGAGTGCAGTCACAGTCTGTGTAGCAGGTTAGTGTGACTGGACGGTGATGTCACAGAGAGAGTGCAGTCAGTCTGTGTAGCAGGTTAGTGTGACTGGACGGTGATGTCACAGAGAGTGCAGTCACAGCCTGTGTAGCAGGTTAGTGTGTGACAGGACGGTGATGTCACAGAGAGAGTGCAGTCACAGTGTGTGTAGCAGGTTAGTGTGACTGGACGGTGGTGTCACAGAGAGAGTGCAGTCAGTCTGTGTAGCAGGTTAGTGTGACTGGACGGTGATGTCACAGAGAGTGCAGTCACAGTGTGTGTAGCAGGTTAGTGTGACTGGACGGTGATGTCACACAGAGAGAGTGCAGTCACCGCCTGTGTAGCAGGTTAGTGCGTGACTGGACGGTGATGTCACAGAGCGAGTGCAGTCACAGTCTGTGTAGCAGGTTAGTGCGTGACTGGACGGTGATGTCACAGAGAGTGCAGTCACAGCCTGTGTAGCAGGTTAGTGTGTGACAGGACGGTGATGTCATAGAGCGCAGTCAGTCTATATCAGGTTAGTGCGTGACTGGACGGTGATGTCACAGAGCGAGTGCAGTCACAGTCTGTGTAGCAGGTTAGTGCGTGACAGGACGGTGATGTCACAGAGCGAGTGCAGTCAGCCTGTTTAGCAGGTTAGTGTGTGACTGGACGGTGAGGTCACAGAGAGAGTGCAGTTACAGCCTGTGTAGCAGGTTAGTGCGTGACTGGACGGTGATGTCACAGAGCGAGTGCAGTCAGTCTGTGTAGCAGGTTAGTGTGACTGGACGGTGATGTCACAGAGTGCAGTCACAGCCTGTGTAGCAGGTTAGTGTGTGACAGGACGGTGATGTCATAGAGCGCAGTCAGTCTATATCAGGTTAGTGCGTGACTGGACGGTGATGTCACACAGAGAGAGTGCAGTCACCGCCTGTGTAGCAGGTTAGTGCGTGACTGGACGGTGATGTCACAGAGCGAGTGCAGTCACAGTCTGTGTAGCAGGTTAGTGCGTGACTGGACGGTGATGTCACAGAGCGAGTGCAGTCAGTCTGTGTAGCTGGTTAGTGTGACTGGACGGTGATGTCGCAGAGAGAGTGCAGTCACAGTCTGTGTAGCAGGTTAGTGTGACTGGACGGTGATGTCACAGAGAGAGTGCAGTCAGTCTGTGTAGCAGGTTAGTGTGACTGGACGGTGATGTCACAGAGAGTGCAGTCACAGCCTGTGTAGCAGGTTAGTGTGCGACAGGACGGTGATGTCACAGAGAGAGTGCAGTCACAGTGTGTGTAGCAGGTTAGTGTGACTGGACGGTGATGTCACAGAGAGAGTGCAGTCAGTCTGTGTAGCAGGTTAGTGTGACTGGACGGTGATGTCACAGAGAGAGTGCAGTCACAGTCTGTGTAGCAGGTTAGTGTGACTGGACGGTGATGTCACAGAGAGTGCAGTCACAGCCTGTGTAGCAGGTTAGTGTGTGACAGGACGGTGATGTCAGAGCGCAGTCAGTCTATATCAGGTTAGTGCGTGACTGGACGGTGATGTCACAGAGCGAGTGCAGTCAGCCTGTTTAGCAGGTTAGTGTGTGACTGGACGGTGATGTCACAGAGAGAGTGCAGTCACAGACTGTGGAGCAGGTTAGTGCGTGACTGGACGGTGATGTCACAGAGAGTGAAGTCACAGCCTGTGTAGCAGGTTAGTGCGTGATTGGACGGTGATGTCACAGAGAGTGTGTAGCAGGTTAGTGTGTGACTGTACGGTGATGTCACAGAGAGGAAAAGTAGCAGGTGCACAATCTCACACCAGCTCAACCTGTAGTAACCAGAGGCATTTAGCTTATTCCTGGCCAGGGCTATGAGCTTAACCACCGCATCAAGGTAGCCTCTCATTGGGTAAGTCCCTAACACTAACTATAGGGGTTCAGGTCCGGGGGGCAGGACACCCCAGAGCCACCCAGCCAGACAACCCCAGGGCATCGCAGGAGTGATAGAATTTATACTGTCCATGTGGAGAATGTCTTCTTCAGACTCCGTGGCAGCGTGTGTATCTGCAATTTGTGTGACTCCAGACTACTTAACACTATTATTTGTGTTGCCTTTGCCATTGTGTTATATGAAATATACCGTACTATGTGTCACACACTACTTAATGTGAGACAATGACCAGGGTTTGATTCGCTTGGACCCTGACTTTATAGAATCAGCACAGTCACACCTTCTATGTAGCAAGTTTGCATGACTGGAAAGTGATGTCACAGTCTGTGTAGCAGGTTAGTGTGTGACTGGACGGTGATGCCACAGAGAGAGTGCAGTCACAGCCTGTGTAGCAGGTTAGTGCGTGACTGGACGGTGATGTCACACAGAGAGAGTGAAGTCACAGCCTGTGTAGCAGGTTAGTGTGTGACTGGACGGTGATGTCACAGAGAGAGTGCAGTCACAGCCTGTGTAGCAGGTTAGTGTGTGACTGGACGGTGATGTCACAGAGCGAGTGCAGTCACAGTCTGTGGAGCAGGTTAGTGCGTGACTGGACGGTGATGTCACACAGAGTGTGCAGTCACAGCTTGTGTAGCAGGTTAGTGCGTGACTGGACGGTGATGTCACAGAGAGAGTGCAGTCACAGTCTGTGTAGCAGGTTAGTGTGACTGGAAGGTGAGGTCAGACTGTGTAGCAGGTTAGTGTGTGAGTGGACGGTGATGTCACAGAGAGAGTGCAGTCACAGCCTGTGTAGCCGGTTAGTGTGACTGGCACCTGTAGTGAGAAGTACCCAATCCAGCACAAGGTAAGCCAGATGTAGCAGTCTCCCCTGGGAATGGGACCTCCAGCCAGAGAGGCGTAAGAGGACACTATAAAGGAAATTATATATATATATATATATATATATATATATATATATATATATATATATATATATTCTCCGGCAAGGTCCACAGGTTATCCACAGGATAACAATGGGATATGATGGAGCGACAGCGGATTGGCACCACACGATCACAAGCTTTCATGCCTCCCAGGATGCAACGGGCTCGTCCATATATCCCCGCCCACTGGATCAGGCAATTCAGTTGTTTGGTGCAGCAGGAGCCGGACCATGGTCACAGGGCTGCTGTTTGGCAGCCCTAAGCTTTGTTATTTTATTTTTATAGTCTTACTATTGTTTTTGAGTGATCTTTCCTAACAGCGTCTTACACACATATCGGAAAGAGTCGCTCCAACAACTCTCTGCCGGGTCGCAACAATGCTTACCCACGGTACAAGTGCTATCTCGATGGGCATCTGTGTCGGATATACTAGCAGGTCCAGCAGACGTTACCAGGGGAATACGGACACAGCCGCACTGTATTGAGAGGAGACTACCAAACAGTAGCTGGTGCGCCGTCACCAACGGT
This sequence comes from Pseudophryne corroboree, assembly GCF_028390025.1. NCBI lineage: Eukaryota > Metazoa > Chordata > Amphibia > Anura > Myobatrachidae > Pseudophryne > Pseudophryne corroboree. Next base: position 11,182 of record NW_026967623.1, read on the forward strand.
GCTCCAGCGCTAGGCCTTAGGGATCATAAGGCACCAGGATTAGTATGAGGCTGCGATCCCTAGGGTTGATGTCAGCGGGGGTAGTCAGATGCTCTCCTGGTCACCCCTCCCCCCAGTTCATGACCAGTTTCTGCGCGTCTCCCGCCATGAACTGATTGCCTCACTTCCGTCTCAGACGCTACCACAAGGGATTCCGGTCGCAGCATAGGCGCTGCGTCTGTGTACACTAAGGTTACCGCTAGGAGACCGGGTCGCAGACGGGTGCGTCTGCATGCACTAACATTCACTGAGCGTCTGTGTCCACTAAAAAGCTCCCGGAGTGGCAGTGTACACTAGTAGTGTCTGGATCCACTCAGCGTTCACTAACATATTGATCGATCCTGGAAGTGGGGTGAGTCTCCCTGTATCCCACTCTACAGAGTAAGGGTTATACAGCAATAAAATTCTATATAGTTTTGTTAGTATGAATAGTTAACTTTAGTGCCTATTGCATATGAGTCTGTGTACATTACTGTGGTTTTCTTCGCAATGCGTCTGAATACGTTAAATAACTGTATAGAACAGAATGCAGTAATATGTACTCCTACATACTTGAAATGTCTTTGTAGTGGATAATATGCTCATATGACTAATATATAACATGTGACTGACTACTAGTGTGATTGCTGACTTTATAGGTTTGTCAGTGGTTTCTTCTGAGCCTCAATGCTGGTGCTTGGGTTGGGGTCAGATTAATATCACTTTAATACAGTAAAGTGATTACAGTCACAGATTGTGTAGTATACTGTGTAAAGCTGATTATTTATCATGTCTAAGAGCGGCAAAGGTGACGAGGTTACATTAACAGTAACACCAACACTTCTAACATGTTTATCCTGCAAGGTGGGATGATCAACTCAGCATCTGGCACATGATGGGTTATGTGCAAATTGTTTTGCGTTTTAGCAGATTGCAAGGCAGATCCCTGTTCAACGACAAATAGATCCACCTTGGGCAATGTTTGCACAAACCGACAGGTTGGTCCCTACAGCTGCAACCTCAGGAATAGGGTACACTATTAACCCATAGATGCAGCTCCCGTCTTATGGTATAGCCCCAACAGCTTCTACAAATCAAGAAGCTGATAAACCAAGGGTAAATATATCATCAAATTCACAGGCTACACAGGATGATACATCAGATGAGGATAGCTCTATATACTCTACTTCACCATATGAAGAACAGGTAGAAGGTTTCAGCTCAGAGGATATAGCTGAGTTAATTGGAGCAATGAAGGCTATTCTGTCTCTAGAGGATTCAGCAGAGCCAATAATAAAAACTAAGGCACCTGTGTTTAAACGTCCCAAAACAGTTAGGGTTGAGTTTCCAGGGTCAGAGGAGCCGACGGAAATTATGGAGGAAGCTTGGGCTACACCAATAGGAAATATAGAATTCCAAAAAAATGGGATTCCTATTACCCTTTTCCAACTGGGGATTGTTTAGAAAGAGAAGTGTCTCCTAAGGTAGATACGCACGTCATTCGGTTAGTGCAAAAATCTATTTTGCCTTTACCATCAACATCATTGAATGATGTCACAGACAGAAGAGTGGATGGGTTTTTGAAAACCATATTTTCTCTGTCAGGGGCAGTCATAAGGCCAGCTATGGCCTCAGCCGTGATGGCAAAGCCGGTAGCTGAATGGGCTGATGAACTGGAAAACGGGCTTTCAGCACCTACTAGGGAGCAGGAATCCCATATAGCTCATATGAAACAGGCTGCGTTATTCTTAGAAGAAGCAGCAATGGATATGATTGCTTCCAAAGCGTCAGCCTTAACGGTAGCTGCTCGCAGAGCAATTTGGCTACATACATGGAAAGCTGATTCAGAATCCAAGAAGGTTCTGGAATCTTTGCCTTTTGTTGGGAACATTCTCTTTGGTAAGGAATTGACAGATATTCTGGAGTCAGAAGCAGAATCCAAGATGATCAGGCTTCCTGACAGTTATAGCCCTAGGCCTAGGGGTTCGGGGTTTCGTCAATTTCGGTGGCAAGGTAAAACAAAAGGCAAAAATTATTCTAAGCAGACCCAGTACAATAAGTCTGGTAAAGCAAAGAAGCAATGGGCCACCAGAGGGTCAGCTTCCAAACCAGAACATAAACCATCAGCCTGGTGGACCCCAAGGTAGGGGGCCGACTTCTTCAGTTTGTACACATATGGCATCAGTCGACACCAGATGCTTGGGTGCAAGAAGTGGTATCTCTGGGTTATGTTTTCCCTTTCAAGAAGCAGCTTCCTCAAAGGTTTTTTTTGCACCAGCCCATCTCATATAGAGGCGAAGGCCAGAGCCCTGCAAGAAGCAGTTCAGAAATTGCTTCAGCCCAGGGTAATTATTCCAGTACCCCCGGCACAACGGGGGCAGGGTTTTTACTCCAACCTATTTTTGGTTCAGAAGCCAAATGGGTCAGTCTGGCCAATTCTCAATCTCAAAATGTTAAACAAATACATTTGGGTCCCAAGGTTCAACATGGAGACATTACGCTCCACAGTTTTGGCCATGGAACCAGGGGATTACATGGTATCTCTGGATATACAGGATGCTTACCTGCATGTGCCTATAGCATTGTCCCATCAGTGTTACCTCAGGTTCGCCATCCTCCGGCAACAATTTCAGTTCCAGGCCTTACCTTTTGGGTTAGCCACAGCCCCCAGAGTATTTACCAAGATCATGGTGGTTATGGCAGCTTATCTCCGCAAACAGGGGATAAGAATTTTTCTATACCTCGACGATCTTTTAATCCTGGCACAATCCCAGGAATTGCTCTTGAGCCATCTCCAACAAACAATAACTTGTCTACAGAAACACGGATGGCTCATAAATTGGGCAAAGTCGTCAGAATCCAATACAGCCCCCAAGTGAATCATCCGTTGTGACGGAATCAAAGTCTGCAGAAAATATTTTTACCTCGGGAAAAGATATCCAAGGTGCAGTTAATGACTCAGGAATTGTTACAGTCAGACAATATCAATTCACGCAGCAATGCGAGTGATGGGATTGATGGTGTCAACATTCGACATGGTGGAATATGCACAATTCCACTCAAGACCTCTACAGCGTCTGATTCTGACCAGATGGAATGGAATACATCAGACAATAAAGAAACAAATGATGGTTCTTCCAGTAAAGGTAATAAGGTCATTAGCCTGGTGGCTACAGACATCCCATCTAGACACGGGAAGACCCTTTTGGATATCAGATTGGGAGATCCTGACAACGGATGCCAGTCTACAGTGCTGGGGAGCAGTGTCCGGAAGATTATGGTTCCAGGTACAATGGATCACAGAAGAAAGTCGCCTGCCAATAAACCTGTTGGAACTCCGGGCCATATACATGGCACTGATTCAGGCAAAGGACATTCTGCAAGGAAAACCAGTCCAGATCTGTTTGGACAATGCAACGGCAGTAGCGTACCTCAACCATCAGGGAGGAACTAGCAGCCAAAAAGCAATGAAGGACGTAAGTCACATACTAAAGTGGGCAGAATTCCATCTTCCAGCATTGTCCGCAGTGTTCGTTCCAGGAGTTGTAAACTGGGAAGCGGACTTTCTCAGTCGACACACCATTCTAGCAAGCGAATGGGCTTTATACCCGGAAGTTTTTCAAACTCTAGTAAACAAGATGGTGTCAAAGTCAGAAAAATATCACGATGCACACTGCCATATTTGCACCTCATACATGTCCGCTCTGCGCATGCGTACGCTCTCCCGTGCGTGCGCATACCCGCTGTTACGTGCACTCGCAGGCGCACGGGATGTGCATTTACGGTAGAGTTTATGTGTGCGTAGCGTGCGACTCAATCGTTACATATTTTAACCATATAATGTATTTTGTAGATCATGGTCCCTTTGATAGATTCTGAAAGTTTAGTTAATGTAGCATGTTCATGGACAGAGAGATCTCTCTTTGTTTGATACGAAGGGTCAGACAGGGGTCATATAGTGGTGTTTAGTATCCATCGGAAGAGTATTTAATTAGCAATATTCCGGTGTTGGTTTGAAGCGAATTAATCGCTCGTGCGAATAGTTATGGACATAAGAAGTTTATGTCCATTTACTATTATTTGCACTTACTTATCCATGCGGCGGGAAACCTAGTTTCCCACCCACCTGAGCAGTTGGAAATCGTCACAGCCCACCTGTATGAATCAACCTATGACCTTTTGTTATAATGCGAAGACGAATTCCTGTGTCCAATGAACAATGAGATTGTAGGGACCATTGAACTGTATTGTGTGTGGGGCATAAATAGACAAGCCGATCATATCCAGCTCACTCTCTTCAACGGTTCTCATTGCTGATAATCGGGAGCTGGATATCGAGGCGCATGCGATCGTTCACCTTGTGCGTAAGTTTTTCTCCGCAATCATATTGTCTTCCTTGTTATTCTGAGCCATATCTCTCTATCTCTCTCTCTCTCCTCCTCTTTCTCTCTCATATTCCCTTAAACGTAATAGTATTGTATTGTATTTCCTGTGTAGTTATCTGGTTAGTTAGTCTATGTTATATTGTAGTGTATGACTTGTACTGTATTATTCTTTTTGCAAGTATAACATTCATATAAGGCGTTAGACCCTAAGCCCGGTAGTTGTGTATTTCTTATAGTGTTAAGTATTCTCAGAGCGTCGGTGACGCTCGAACAGCTTTTAAGTTAAGAAGGTTACACTGTGTTGCATCTACACCCTATCTCTACACTAAGGTTTTACTGCATATTACATTGTTTATGGTTTAGATATAAAGGTTTAACATTGTGAGCGTCTGCGCCGCTGGTGATCTCCTCGTGGTCCCGAGCGTCCGCTACGCTATAGCGAACCATTACGTTAGTCGGCAGCCAATAGCGTGCCTGCCTGTGATCTCTTGGCCGTGAGCGAACGTGACGCTTGAGCGTCTCGACCACGGCTAAGCGATTGTTACGCAACGTGCGTACCCTTACGGTACTCCATACGTCAATAGCGTACAGTGTTCTTAGACCTCTTAAAGGGTTTTAAATAAGATAAATATTTTAGCTTTATCAATTGGCGGCTCGTCCTGTCCTTCACATATCTCTGCTAGGTAATTTCAGCAGACATTATCCATCAGCAAAGGGCGGGAGATCATATTCCTCGTAGTGCTGTCTGGATAAGCGTCTGCTTCGCTTAGTAAAGGGTGCTGAGGGAATCCGGAACCGGAGGTAAGAACAACACGCTAGTGTCTTTTAAAACTGTTTATTTCTGTCTTGCGTACGCACGCACATATCTGCATTTCTTTTTCATTCGTGTATTTTCATATCACTCTCCTGTTTGCCATTTTATAATTGATAAACGTGCTAAAAGAGATTTGTCGCTATTTCATAGTTAAAGTGTAAAAGTAATATATTAAGGGATAAAGTGTAAAGCACACACGCAGCTCTACCTAAAGGTACAAGGAGAGATTGGTGTGGGGTTCAGTAGATGATCGAGGATCATCTACATTGATAAACGTGTACATTGTGTTACGGTGGACATTGGTTTTGTGTACACGTGTCTCTAACAAAGGGCTGAGACTCGCGTACGCAAAGGCCGACGCACGCAGCGTAAATTACGCAACGGAGCGTCCGGGTACGCCCACGTAACTCAAATCACACGTTAGTGTTATATTTTAACAGGCGAAAAGGTGGCAACGCGATAAATAGCGCAAGTTTATTTTAGTGTCCGAAATTTAGACTAACAGATCCTTCTCCAAATTTACAACACATCTGGTTTAAAGAAAATTTCTGCGCAGAAATAGAAATAGAAACAAAAGTGTACATGTGATGAGCGAGTGTTTTGTATATATAAGTTTATACAATTTTCAAGGTTGAACCACAAGAAGTCGAGTTCTCGCAGAGGTACATGCAAGTGTCGTACATGGTGGCTAGGGAGGCATCCCTTGTTAAATATAAAATTTGAGCAGTAGAGTATAGCAGACCAGGAGGTCATACTGTAGCACAGACCAGGAGGTCCAGAACAGACCAGGAGGTCCAGGTACAGCAGACAAAGAAGTCCGCTATAGATAGAGATAAGTAGCACAACCCAGGGGGTTGGTGCAGAACCCATATAGGCCAATAAAGCTCTGGCTGAAGGAATTCGCAGCCGAAATTTTCGATTCCACTGATCGCTCTGCACATAAGATTAGTTGCTTATGTGCTGAACGATTGTACCGCACGTAATTGTGTGCATTAGTTAGTCTGACCAGTACCATTTGTGTACGAAACCGGTCATAAACACTATTTGTACATTCTGACGTGATTTGTGTAATTTTTTATTTTCTGAAGGGAAGTTCGCTGGTCACTCAGGAATTATCCAACAACCAACAGTTACTGGAAAGGGTTAATGCTCTGCTGATCACACTCACATGTTCCAGTAAACGAAGGTTCATAGGGGCCCTGGGTCGAGTACGCCAGCGCTAAGGCAGTGTGTAGGTCGTATTGGTCGGCGTGGGCGAGTGAGTGGGGTACTCGGTAAACCGCCACCGTCAGCCTATCGTGAACATTTTGGTTTTTGTAAGGGTTCGCTGAAGACCCTGATTGAAGGTCAGAGATGGTGAAAGCAACACCTGCAAGTTATGGGGGCCAATTGTTCAGGAAGGGGGCGATCAACCTCGGTTCGGGTTGATTCAGTGAACCGACCAGTCGGGTCGGCAAGGTACGTAATGTGTGAAAAATATGGTTCACACACAGAGGTTTTATGTGATGAATGGGAAAGAATGACAATGCATGACGGGGAGAAATTCCCAAGAGTAGGTAGCTTTAGCCCAGAAGTGTTACAAAATTTAAGGAGGAGGATATGTCTCATTAAATCAACAAAGAGACGAATCCAACATTATGATTATTTGCAGTTATGGCAACAGGAGGGTGAAATACAGAGAGGATTGGCTCAGGCGGCGGGATCTAACCCTATCAGGAAACTGATAGCCACGGCCCCGCCACCACCTTACATAACGGGAGAGAAATTGGTTGCGGAGAATAACGCACTAGGGTGTAACAAACAAACACTTAGCAACTGTGTAAATGTTAATAAGTTAACCAATGCAAGTATTAACCCGTGCAAGTTGTACCCTGTTTTGAACTTTCCCCAGGAGTGTGATCAAGAGGACGAATCGGCAACAATATCAGCGCTCTCTCTAGCAGCCACCATATCAGAAACTACAGTAGGCACGGCCCAACCCTTAAGATTAGTAACAAAGGCCCCTAGCGGAGGGACAGGTGAGGTCGTATCAACGGGTAAGTACGGCACCATACACTATGCTGAAACCATTTCACCACAGGCTGTAGAATCTACACAGAATGATGTTGCTAGACTTAATCCTGTTAGGGTAATAGCAGTGCCAAATGGGAAAACGGACACTACAGGAGTCACTCCTGTTAGGAACATTGCCATGTACAGCCCGTTTTCCCGAATGGAATTAAGAACCATAGTGTCTGAATTCCCTGACCCTAGGAAAGACTTAGTTGCTAGCCAGAAATACATCAGAGACCTAGGGAACACTTTAGAGCCCAATAACAAAGACTGGCAGATATTGCTGAGGGCATGTTTACCCTCCAATGTCGACGCAACTCAATTTTTAGCTGACTGTGGATTGGATCAGGATGTACCTCTTACAGATGTGTACAACAAAGATAATGTAAAAAGGATAAGTTTACAGTTAAGAGTATTTTCCAGCTGTAGTTAAATGGAACAAGATTTTCTCCATTAAACAAAAGGAGTCAGAAACTGCTGCAGAATATTTTCACAGGGCATTACTAGAAATGGCAAAATACACAGGCATAGAGGACATTAAAACAAACAAACCATCGAGAAGTAGCAGTATCTGTACTAATGGATGGTTTAAAAGAGGCATTAAAGACAAGGGTGCAGACCACGCAACCATGTTGGCGAGGTCTGTCGGTGGCTACTTTGAGAGAGGCAGCTGTTGATCACGATCGTAATATCACCAGACACAGGGAATCACAAGGTGATAAATTAATGGCCGTAAGTATACAGGCCCTGACCACAAGGCAGCCTTTGTATAAATCACCAAACCCTGTGGGTAAGTCAAATGTGGTAACTTGTTTTTCTTGTCATAGACAGGGACACGGCACGAGATTGTAGAGTGAAAAATTCACAAAACTCATATCAACCCCCTAGACAACGACACGACACACGACATTGGGAGCAGGGTCCGCAGAAACGGAGTTATGAGCCACATGCAGGGGAAACAAAAAGATACCCCCCGAACAGAGACTGGCAAGCCTCTGGTAGTTCCCATTTAACCCCTTCACAAGTAGTTGCTGCCAGCGGGATTCAGGGAGGTCACCATACCCAATAGGGGTGTGGCCATACCTGTAATCTGCAGCCAGTAAAATTGATTGCAAGTCTTGGAAGTGAACCTGAAATTGCAATTAATGTAGCTGGTAAAACATTAAACTTTCTTGTAGATACGGGGGCGGCCAAATCAGTGATAAATTCGACAGTGGGCATGAGAACCACTGGTAAGACAATTCCAGCCATGGGAGTAACGGGAGTAGTCCAGCACTACCCTGTTAGCAAACCAGCCGAGATTACAATAGGGCCTTTACATACCAAGCATTCCTTTTTGCTGGCTGCATAGGCACCGACTAATCTCCTGGGAAGAGACTTATTGTGTAAAATGGGGTGCGTCATTTATTGTACTCCTGAAGGTGTATTCTTGGACATACCTGAGAATCACGCTCAGGAAGTGCGAGACATGTTAGACTCCCCATCAAAATTAATGTCACATACCATTATGACAAATAGGACTCCATCCCAAGTAGAAGAAATGACATCCCAGATACCAGAGTCACTTTGGACTAAAGATGGACAGGACACTGGATTAATGGCAAACGTAGCTCCGGTAGTTGTACAAGTAAAAGATGGTAGGATAGCTCCAAAAATCCCACAGTACCCTCTGAAGCCAGAGGTGGAGTTAGGAGTTTACCCAGTAATAGAGCGCTTGCTACAACAGGGCATTCTGGTAAGAACATCCAGCACTGCCAATAGTCCCATCTTCCCTGTGAAAAAGAGTGGGGGGAGGGGTTACCGGCTAGTGCAGGATCTAAGGGGGATTAACAAAATAGTTGAGAGTCAGTTCCCCGTAGTGCCAAATCCAGCTGTCATCCTTATGCAAATCCCTCCCACTGCGAAATTTTTCACTGTTATTGACCTCTGCTCCGCTTTCTTTTCAGTACCTCTGCACCCTGACAGCCAATATTTGTTTGCATTTACATACAGAGGAGTCCAATACACATGGACTCGATTACCACAAGGTTTCATAGACAGTCCAAGTATATTTTCTCAGGCTTTGCATGATTGTTTACAGTCTTTCCAACCAGGGAGTGGATCAGTATTGATACAGTACGTGGATGATTTACTACTGTGTTCAGATTCATTGGAAGCCTCCCTGAAGGATACGAAACAGCTCCTGTTTCATCTTTCAGACACAGGACACAAGGTTTCCAAAGACAAGTTACAATTATGCCAAACTAAAGTAAAATATTTGGGACACTGTCTAACACAAGGACTGAGACACCTGACCGCTGATAGAATTCAAGCAATTAGAGACATGGCTCTGCCTCAAACCCAGCAACAGATCAGAACGTTTTTAGGAATGTGTGGGTATTGCCGTAACTGGATCCCAGGATTTTCCATTCTGGCATTACCTTTGCAGGAGATGGTCTCCTCAAACAAACCTGATCGGATTTCGCACACAGACGAGTCCGAAATGGCATTTGAGAGACTTAAACAGTGCCTAACGCAGGCACCAGCATTAGGTATGCCAGACTATGGGAAACCCTTTGAGCTGTACGGAACAGAAAGTGCTGGTTGCGCGGCAGGCGTCCTAACCCAAAAGCACGGTGATGCCAGCAGGCCAGTAGCATACTACAGCGCTCAGCTAGACACGGTAGCGCGATCCCTCCCCACATGCTTGCGAAGCGTTGCTGCGATAGCATTGCTAGTAACAAAAAGCGAAGATGTAGTGCTAGGTCACAACCTCACAATTCATACACCACATGCAGTGTCAGCCTTGCTAAATTCTGCCCAAACCAGGCACGTCTCATCAGCGCGGTTTACAAGATGGGAATTGGCACTAATGGCCCCCGTAAACATCACCATAAGGAGATGCAGTGCATTAAATCCTGCAACATATCTCCCAGGTGTGCCTGGACAGGCACAAAGGGTGGAGGATGAGAGTGGTGGGGAAGGAGGATTTAATACAAAGGAGGACACACATGATTGTATGGAATATTTGACCCAAAATTTCACCACAAGGCCTGACATCAGTGACAACCCACTGGAAGATGTAGATCTAACCTTCTACACGGATGGTAGTTGTCACAGACAGTCAGACTCGGGAGACTTGTGTACTGGATACGCAGTCGTAGATGACCAAGGCACCATAGAAGCAGAACCACTAGGCCCACCTCACTCAGCCCAGGTTGCTGAACTGGTCGCCCTAACCAGAGCATGTGAATTGGCAAAGGGCAAATCAGCCAATATCTACACCGATTCTAGATACGCATTCGGGGTGGTCCATGATTTCGGAGCCCTATGGCGCCTCAGAAATTTCATGACGGCAGCTGGTACACCGGTAGCGCATGCAGCTCACATTAAAAGGCTTCTAACAGCGATACAGGAACCCGACAGAGTGGCTGTTATCAAGTGTAAAGCACACACATATAGCCAGGACCCAGTATCACTTGGTAACAGCCGAGCAGACGAAGCTGCTAAGTTAGCAGCTGCTACCCCCAGACAGACAGACACCACACAACTGATGGTATTTAATACCATCAACACACAGAAGTTGTGTGAAATGCAAAATTTGTGTTCCACACAGGAAAAGGCAGTCTGGAAGGCAAAGGGATATAGCCAGGAGTCCTCAGGACTCTGGACGGATGGACATGGTAAACCAGTGGCCCCCAGAGCATATCTTCCATGTTTAGCTGAGGCAGCACACGGGCTGACTCATCTGGGCAAGGAAGGAATGTGCAAGTTGGTAAGAGCATATTGGTGCGCCCCAGGATTTTCATCTCATGCGAGTAAGAGCAATGTCATGCCTTACCTGCCTGAGAAAGAATATCGGAAAGGCAATACTAACAGAACCATCTCATATCCCACCTACAGGCGGTCCTTTCCAGGTAATACAGATTGACTTCATTCAATTACCCCCTTGTCGAAATTTGAAATATGTACTTGTTTGTATAGATGTATTCTCAAATTGGGTCGAAGCATTTCCTGCGGCCACAAATACCGCTATGTTTACTGCTAAGAAAATTGTGCAGGAATTTGTATGTAGATATGGTATCCCTAGAATAATCGAAAGTGATAGAGGTACCCATTTTACAGGTGATGTCTTTCAAGGAATGTGTAAGTTGATGGGAATTGATAGCAAGCTGCACACTCCATACCGTCCACAGGCGAGTGCGAAGGTGGAAAGAGTGAACAGCACTATTAAAAATAAACTGAGCAAAGTTATGGCAGAGACAAGATTGACATGGCCAGAAGCTTTACCCATTGTGCTGTACAGCATCAGAACCACTCCCAGGTCCCCTCTTAATCTGTCTCCCTTTGAAATCTTGTTTGGTCGACAACCGCATGTTATGATTAACCCTCAGGATGATTTGAAGTGTAACAATGAAGTGACTGTAAAGTACCTGGTTAACATGAGTAGACAGCTAAGGAATCAAAATGATAATTTGAAGTTAGTGATTCCTGATTTACCAGATAGTAATTGTCATGACATTGAACCTGGGGATTATGTAATGATACGGAATTTTCTACGCTCAGGTTGCCTTATTGACAGATGGGAAGGACCATACCAAGTCTTATTGACTAGCAATACAGCATTGAAGGTTGCCGAGAGAGAGACTTGGGTTCATTCGTCCCACTGCAAGAAGGTTGCTGATCCAGAGAGGTCCCGTGATAAGGAACAGACGGTAGAGGAAGTTGTATCACTGGAGTGTCTGTTCCAGGAGGACTGAGGCGGCACCTGAGCATTGAAAATCACAAGATCGAAAGCAGTTGTCGATTCCCTGTTCCCTTTTATTGTTTTTCTCCACTTCCCATCCCCTCTCCCTCAATTATTTTTTTCCCCTTCTCATTCTTCTCCGTTTCCTCCTATAAGATGGACTTGCCCCAAGAGACTGTGATCCGGATTTTCCGGTTGACCATGATGTTGACCAGAGCAGTCTGTTCCGGCGAGAGTACCATGGAGGTCGAGAGAGGTTCTGGAATGGGTTCTGATGACAAAGATGGAGGCGTAGTTTTCCAAGAACAACTTAACCAACAAGTAAAGGCGAGTATCAGAAAACGATCCGATAGCATTGACAATAGAAGGAATTGTGAAGGATTGTTAGCTGAAGAAAACTGTATCTGTAGGCTCTGTGACAACGTAGTTGAGGATGGGTGCATTAAGAAATGCCAATCCAGTTTTAATATCCACATGGACCGGCATCCATTGAGTGACTATCACTCCTTAGTGGGTAGTGTGTTAAATCAAACAGATTGTTGGGTATGCTCTCAAGTACCTCAAGGTCACAGCAAATCAGGGCTAGTACCATTTCCTTTAACGGTAGGGGAGGTACTTGAGCTAAAGGGTGGGAGACCGGTGGACAGGAGGTTTAATATCTCCAGTCCTCCTAGTTTGAAGCTCCACCAATATCATGTGGATAGATCCCTAATATGTTTTAACATTTCCAATCCCCGAAAGCCGGGAAATTGGGAAGTGTCATGGAGCAACCAAACCATGACCTTTTCATATAGGGCAGATAGAATGCCTACAGATACAGAGCTTATACGCCATATAGCCAGTAGAGAAAAATCTTTCCGATATAGGTATACCCTAGGAAGTAGGATTACGAAAGTTGGAGAGGTATCACCAGGATACTGTGCACATATCGTACAAACTGATACGTGTACTAGACAGATGGGAGAATTAGGGGTAGGAGATTTCACATGGAGGATGTGTAATATGGTTATGTCCTACTCCGTCCCATATGTTCTCCCCGATGATGCATATTTCATATGCGGGAGGAAGGCGTATAAGTGGCTTGCCCCAAACTCTGAAGGATTGTGTTATATTGGAAAAGTACTGCCTGAGGTAATGACTGTATCACATGCCAAAATGAAAGATATACACCGTGTTGCCCAAGCTCCTTATACTCATACTCATTACGAGCACGTAGTTAAACGGCACCTGATAGAAAGAACAGAGCATCCGGCCTCTGATCTGATCCATGAATCCACCGGGATTCAGTTTCTAATCGCGTTAGATTTCACTCGCACCGCCAGAGGAGTGTTGAATTATAAATACATATCTGCGCTCGCAAATTTGTTAGACAATATCACTGAAATGTATGATGACACGTTTAGGTATACTGGAAGAGAACTTCAAGCTTATAAAACAGAACTGGTACAGCATAGAATGGTTCTCAATTACCTCACAGCAGTGACAGGCAGATATTGTGTCACACTGGCAACACAGTACGGCGTGAAATGTTGCACATATATTACGAATAGCACCGAGGATCCGGTCGAGGTCATAGACCAAAAGATGGACGATATTCTCCAACTGAAGTGGGAATTTCGCAGGAGACACAATCTCACTCTTGCTGCTGTAGGTAATGAGCTGACTGGTTGGGTGTCATGGTTGAACCCGCGAAATTGGTTCTCTGGTTTAGGAGAATGGGCTCAAGGAGTCATAATGGATGTTGGGAAGTTTCTTCTATGTATCTTAGGTGTTGTCATATCCATTGGCTTGATATTTAGATGCGGTCAGGCTTTAATGAAGTGCAAACGTAGTACCAGGGTAATGAGTCTAAGGAGTGAGGAAATTATAATTCCAATGGATTTGATTTATGACCCAACTGTAGAAACAATGATGTGATGAAAAAGCGATTATACGGTCCGTTTCTTTCACCTGTTTTTTTTCCGTTTTCTCCAAGGTAAAAAGACCCACTTGGACAAGAAATTTGATGATCCAGTATACAGACAACTGATGGATTAAAGAAGAAGTTTTGACAACCTTATACACAGATATTTGATGAACTATGCCATAGACCCCCAGTTTCCCTAGAAATTTTAAAATTACGCTAGCCCAACACTTTTGTAAGTCTATGGACATTGACAAAGCTTTTGACCACACTTTTTGGCAAAAGCCCAAAGAAGACTGCATTCAACAGACACCAGACAAGACTTCAACCGACAAATGTTCATTTACCTGACATAGAATACCACTGCATTTACCATAAGTGTTCTTTATCTTCATCTCTACAACCTTCAGGTAATGACACACATAGTCGATAGGGAATACAGGCACAGATATCAGCAATCACATATTTCCCCATTCATGTATCATCAACTAAAATGTGCTCCCCCATTTTTGTTGCAACCAAAATCCGAAAAGAGCTCGGTAAAGTTTGACAGCCCATCCACAGACCCATACCGCGGGATAAGAAGGAATTCAAATGTATACTTCGCAATACCTCGAAGCTTGATTTAAAACACGTACGGCACGATGATACATGACCCCCCAAACATGGATTCATACACACATACTTCTGCTATCTCACTAGGTCATACCTTTTTTTTTCCTACTTTCTCCTCTCCTCCCTTACCCAACCATGGAAATGTATTTACACTTGACATATATTTTTCTCGTTTTGAAATGTTTTAGGAAGTGGCAGTTATTGTTGACTGCCAAAGGGTGGACTGTCAAAGTCAGAAAAATATCACGATGCACACTGCCATATTTGCACCTCATACATGTCCGCTCTGCGCATGCTCTCCCGTGCGTGCGCATACCCGCTGTTACGTGCACCCGCAGGCGCACGGGATGTGCATTTACGGTAGAGTTTATGTGTGCGTAGCGTGCGACTCAATCGTTACATATTTTAACCATATAATGTATTTTGTAGATCATGGTCCCTTTGATAGATTCTGAAAGTTTAGTTAATGTAGCATGTTCATGGACAGAGAGATCCCTCTTTGTTTGATACGAAGGGTCAGACAGGGGTCATATAGTGGTGTTTAGTATCCATCGGAAGAGTATTTAATTAGCAATATTCCGGTGTTGGTTTGAAGCGAATTAATCGCTCGTGCGAATAGTTATGGACATAAGAAGTTTATGTCCATTTACTATTATTTGCACTTACTTATCCATGCGGCGGGAAACCTAGTTTCCCACCCACCTGAGCAGTTGGAAATGGTCTCAGCCCACCTGTATGAATCAACCTATGACCTTTTGTTATAATGCGAAGACGAATTCCTGTGTCCAATGAACAATGAGATTGTAGGGACCATTGAACTGTATTGTGTGTGGGGCATAAATAGACAAGCCGATCATATCCAGCTCACTCTCTTCAACGGTTCTCATTGCTGATAATCGGGAGCTGGATATCGAGGCGCATGCGATCGTTCCCCTTGTGCGTAAGTTTTTCTCCGCAATCATATTGTCTTCCTGGTTATTCTGAGCCATATCTCTCTATCTCTCTCTCTCTCCTCCTCTTTCTCTCTCATATTCCCTTAAACGTAATAGTATTGTATTGTATTTCCTGTGTAGTTATCTGGTTAGTTAGTCTATGTTATATTGTAGTGTATGACTTGTACTGTATTATTCTTTTTGCAAGTATAACATTCATATAAGGCGTTAGACCCTAAGCCCAGTATTCGTGTATTTCTTATAGTGTTAAGTATTCTCAGAGCGTCGGTGACGCTCGAACAGCTTTTAAGTTAAGAAGGTTACACTGTGTTGCATCTACACCCTATCTCTACACTAAGGTTTTACTGCATATTACATTGTTTATGGTTTAGATATAAAGGTTTAACATTGTGAGCGTCTGCGCCGCTGGTGATCTCCTCGTGGTCCCGAGCGTCCGCTACGCTATAGCGAACCATTACGTTAGTCGGCAGCCAATAGCGTGCCTGCCTGTGATCTCTTGGCCGTGAGCGAACGTGACGCTTGAGCGTCTCGACCACGGCTAAGCGATTGTTACGCAACGTGCGTACCCTTACGGTACTCCATACGTCAATAGCGTACAGTGTTCTTAGACCTCTTAAAGGGTTTTAAATAAGATAAATATTTTAGCTTTATCAATGGGTTTGCCAGAGATATATCTCACGGCATCCCGTCTGAACAACAAAGTTCCGGCATTAAGGTCAAGAACAAAGGACCCCGGAGCAATCCTTGTGGATGCAGTCTCAGTGAAATGGGACTTTCATCTGGCATATCTGTTTCCTCCAATCTCCCTGCTACCCAGGGTGGCGAGGAAAATAAAGCAAGCAAAGGGTGCCGTGATTCTATTAGCTCCGGCTTGGCCCAGAAGGCATTGGTACATAGATCTGCAGAGGATGTCGATGGATGCTCCAATTCTTCTCCCTCAACATCCAGATCTACTGATGCAGGGTCCTTGTTATCACAGGCATCTGGATCGGCTGTCTTTGACGGCGTGGCTGTTGAAACCTCTATCCTGAAGTCAAGAGGTTTTTCACAACAGGTAATTCAAACTATGCTAAGAGCAAGGAAACCCTTCTCAGCTCGCATTTATCACCAAATATGGCAAACCTATATTCATTGGTGAAGTGAAAGAAGTATGGATCCAAAATCTTTCAGAGTATCCAGAATCTTAGATTTCCTTCCTGCAGGAATGGATAAGGGTTTGATGGTGGCTTCCTTGAGAGTTCAAGTATCAGCATTGACTGTATGGTTCCAAAAGAAAATTGCCACTTTACAGGATGTGCGTACTTTTTTCCAGGGAATGCTGCGCATTCAACCACCCTTTGCTCCTCCTGCAGTACCTTGGGATTTAAGTCTGGTCCTCAAAGCCCTTCAGGGTGCTCCGTTTGAACCACTTAATAAAGTGGATCTTAAATGGTTGACAGCTAAAGTACTCTTTCTACTGACTATGACATCAGCTAGAAGAGTATCTGTCATGTAAGTCTCCTTTTCTGATTTTTTTTATCCAGATAAAGCAGTTCTCAGAACTAGGTCTGGTTATCTTCCAAAGGTGGTCTCTAAGTTTCACCTTAACGAAGAAATTGTAGTCCCGGCTTTTCAGATGTTGGGACTTTCTGCGGGAGAAGCGTCGCTGGATGTAGTCCGTGCATTAAGAATCTATGTGGATCGTACCAGTGCCATCAGAAAGACAAATTCTCTCTTCATTCTCTATGGATTTCACAAGAGGGGATGGCCTGCTACTAAACAGACGCTAGCAAGATGGCTTCGAATGACGATTTCAGAAGCATATTCTCGAGCTGATATACCTGTTCCGGCTAATGTCTCTGCTCACTCTACATGTAAGGTAGGTCCTTCATGGGCAGCACAACATGGTGCTTCAGCAGAACAGATATGTAGGGCAGCCACATGGTCTTCCATTAACACATTATGCCTTGGATACTTTTGCCTCTCATGACCCTGAATTCCGGCGTAAGGTTCTCCTGTCTAATCAGGAGCGTCCCCACCACTAAAAATTGCTTTGGGAAGTCCCATTGTTATCCTGTGGATAACCTGTGGACCCTGCCGGAGAAATTAACGTTATGGTAAGAACTTTCCGTTGATAACGTGATTTCTCTTATGTCCACTGTGTGACCATGTGTGTGCAAATTGCAGGAGTCGGCCCCCAACCCTGGAATCCTCCAGGCGGAGGCCCGTCTCTTCAGGCTGAGGGCTTTTGTTCAGGTTTGGAAGCTGGCTTTTTGCTAGCCCACTGCTTCTTACCCCTGGATTTAAACTGGGGTTGTTTAGGCTCTTCTTTACCCTTCGCTTTGATTTGCCAGCGAAATGAGCGAAATTTTAAACCCTTGGACTTAGGGTTGTAGGTAGCCGGAAATCTGACCTTCTTCGATTCAGCCTCTGACTCTAGGATATCCGATAAAGGTTTTCCAAATAATATATTACCCATGAAAGGCAATGCTTCCAATTCCTTCTTGGACTCCGCATCTGCCTTCCAGGTCCGTAGCCAGACTGCTCTGCGAGCGACTACTGCCAGGGCTGAAGCTTTAGAAGCAACAGTGCCTACATCAATTGCTGCTTCTTCTAAATACTGGGCAGATTGTCTTAAACGGCAAAGACGATCCTCTTGCTCCCTAGTAGGAGAGGGGATGTCATTCGCTAGTTCCTCTATCCATTCGCCCATTGCCTTTGCTACCCAGGCCGAAGCCATAGCAGGTCTTACCACTGCACCCACAAGAGAAAAAATATTTTTCAATAGGCTCTCTACCCTCCTGTCTGTGACATCATTCAAAGAGGTAGATGACAGTGGCAAAGCAGATTTGTGCACGAGTCGCAGAACATGTGCATCTACTTTTGGAGGAACTTCTCTCTTCGAACAATCTCCAGCAGGAAATGGATAATAAGAATCCCATCTCCTAGGAATCTTATACTTTTTACCGGGCGCTGCCCAAGACTCAACCATCATTTCCGTCAACTCCTCTGACGCTGGAAATTCAGCTTTCACTGACTTTGTTCGTTTGAATACAGGTGCTTTTGCTTTTAACGCTGTCTTGGCTGGTTCTTCCAGAGAAAGCACAGCCTTTACTGCATTAATGAGTTCAGCTACATCATCTGAACTAAAGCTCTGCGACTGATCATCATACGGAGTTGAATCTATTGTTTCCGCATCATCATCCGATGTATCCTCTTGTGTAGTCTGCCATACAGACGTATCTGTCTTAGTCTTACCTACCCCATGGTTGCTTGTAGAGGCTACTGGAACCAAACCATAGGAAGGGAGCTGCATGTATGGGTTCATAGTGTAACCTAACCCCTGAGGTGGTGCTACTGGAGCTAACCTGTCCGCTATTGAAGACAGAGTCTTTACGAACATATTCCATGGTGGCTCTACTGGAGGTTGAACTAACTCCTGTTTTTTACTTCGCTGAAAAGCGAAACAGTTTGCACACAAACCCTCATAAGTGACCAATTGAATATCAATTACCCCTGACTTACAAGATAAGCATGTTAGGGCTATGGGAGTGCTTGACAAATTATCCTCATCACTTTTGCCGCTCACAGACATTTTTTCTGATATTGACTACACAATTTTGTGACTGAACCACACCCTATAATCAGTATATAGAGGTGAAATCAATCTGACCACAGTGCACCTGATATGAGGGTCAGAACAGGACTGACATTACACAGAAAAGTCAGCACACATACTAGCAGTCAGTCACATGTTAAAGCATTAGACATTGTCATATGAGAATACAACCTCCATAATAACTTATACATAAGTAGGAAAATTTTACTTCTGTTTAACTGGTTCTTTTTCAACATAACATGCAGAAAACACAGTAATATACAGGTCTCACATGCAATAGGTACTAAAAATTAACAGTGCACACTAAGAAGTAGAAGGAATTTTTAGTACTGTATACCCTGCCTCCAGAGAGCGGGATACAGGGAGACTCACCACACTTCCATATCCAAGCAAAGATGCTCGAAAGACGCTGAGTGGATTCAGACGCTACTGGTGTACACTGCCGCTCTTGGTAACTGATAACGGACACGGACGCTCACCAACGGACACGGACGCTGAGCGACTCCACGTGCATGCAGACACTAAAGGCCTGCGACTCGGTCTGGGCGGGTTTATATCCAGTGTACACAACCGCAGCGTCTAAGCTGCGACCGAGTACACTCGTGGTAGCGTCTGAGCCGGAAGTGAGGTTATTCAGTTCATGAAACGAGAGACCCGCGGGAACTGGCCATGAACTCGGAGGAGGGACGGCCAGGAGAGCGTCTGAAACCCCCTGTTGACTTAAACTCCCAGGATCGCGGCCTCACCTAGTCCTGGCGCCTATGATCCCCGGAGCGTAGCGCTGTCACACTCGAGATGTTCGGCGCATCAACACGCTGTTTGTAGTCTCCACCAAATCAGCGTAGCTGTGTCCTGACCCCTCTAGTAAGAGGAAGTCCATAGACTCACCGTCTCCCCATGCTCCGGCCACAGCCTGGTAACGTCTGCTGGACCTGCTAGAACATCCGACACAGACGCCCGTCGAGACAGCACTGTACCGCGAAGGTAAGCGTTGTTGCGACCCGGTGGGGAGTTGTTGGAGCGACTCTTTCTAATACACGTTTAAGACGCTGTTAAGAGAAGTCGCTCAAACAAAAACAGTAAGTCTATAAAAATAAAGTAATGAAAACTTGAGGCTGCTTTCACAGCAGCCCTGTGACCATGCGGCTTCCTGCCGCACCAAGCAAAAAACTGATCTGACTGAGTCAGTGGGAGGGACTATATAGTGGAGGCCCCAATGCATCCTGGGAGGCCAGAAAGCTCGTGACCGTGTTGGTGCCATTTTCGCTGTCGCTCGACAATATCCCAATGTTATCCTGTGGATAATCCTGTGGACCCAGCCAGAGAAATATACGTTATAGTAAGAACTTACCGTTGATAACGGTATTTCTCCTATGTCCACAGGTTTCCACAGGGATCCCACCCTGACGCACCCGATTTGAGAATCTTTATACTCACTAACCTCTTACCTCTTGCATGGAAAGGTGCGCATGTGTGTTCTTCTCGCCTGAATAGGGGTCTACATAATGCTCCTGCCTAAATGCTTTGGAATACAACTGAATTGCCTGAGCCACTGTGCGGGGATATATGGACGAGCCAGTTGCATCCTGGGAGGCCTGAAAGCTTGTGATCGTTTGGTGCCAATCCGCTGTTACTCCATCATATCCCATTGTTATCCTGTTGACATAGGAGAAATACCATTATCAACGGTAAGTTCTTACCATAACACATATATTATATGTGTATATATATATATATATATATATATATATATATATATATATATATATATATATATATAGAGAGAGAGAGAGAGAGAGAGAGAGAGAGAGAGAGAGAGAGAGAGAGTTCAGTGCGGTCATATCTACGTTGCTCAGTTTTCACCCTTCCGTCCATGATTTGAAGTCTTGTGTCTTCTTTTCGTTGAAGGTAATTCTGACATTGCCTTGTCATTATCCTGTTGTAGAATAAACCCTTTATCAACTAGACCATGGTGCTGCAAAATGATGTGCAGCCTGTTTGGTTTAGAGTCCCGTCACTCATGTAGAGCGCAAGTCGCCAACTCAGGATCCAGCAAAAGAGCCGCAGCCCAACATGGTTCCTCCTCTATAATTTACAGTTGGTGTTGCTGGGGTGATATCCTTATGTCTGTCCGGGTGTACTATGTAATGCTGAGCGCCGGGATCCTGAGCGCCTCCCGTCTGTCCCATGCATGCCTAGACAGTAGAGCAATGTAAAGCTGCATGGGATAGACATATCCTTACACAGAAATACGCATCAAATAAGGTTTAATGTAAAAAAGGGGCAGACTGGATGGGCCAAGTGGTTATCTGCCGTCACATTGTATGGGGTGAATGCACCAAGATGCCCTGTAAGGAAACAGACCCATGGCACCAGCAGTAACTGAACTGGAAGCTGCCCCGGGCTGGTACTGTCCATAGCCAGAAACTCTATTCTCTAGCATCAGAGAATATCTTTATCTTCACACAGACTGTATTCTAGATAAGACCTGCTGTGCTGTGGATGTTTGCAATGGTTAGTATCACCTCACAGCACTAGGGTCTTGTGTGGAGTTTATATGTTTCTCTGTGCGAGTTCCCTCTGGGTGCTCCAGTTTCCCCACACCATCCCAAAACATACTGGTAGGTTAGTTGGCTGCTGACAAAATGATCCCGTGTGTGTGTAATGGGGAATTAGGGACTCATACGAATGATATATTCTCTGTACAGTAAATGACGGCTTTCCTTACCCACAGTATTAACCCAGTCTCTCCTGGTTCAGCTACAGGCCACCATTTCTACTTTCATTACACAACAGACGAGTTTGCATTGGAAATCATTTATTTTGCAAAAGAACATCATGAAATAAAAACGCCATGCTCACAGTATCGGATCCGCCGCCACTGTAGACATAAAGTGCTGATAAATACTGTGGACCCTGCATGTGTCATCTCTGGATCAGATCCTATGGGGTGGAGTATGTTACTAAGGCACCTAAATCCCTTCATTCCTGGTGGAGATGCGAGACAAGATCAAATCTCAACAAGTCACCATTCCTTCCAGCAGAAATGGAACTGGTAGTGAAGGGGTTCTGTGGGATGAAGAGGGGGATACAAGACAGTGGCACAGACTTACAAAATATATATGTTTCTCCATATTTACACACTGGGAACCCTGCATGTGTGAGGTATTGTCGGGTAGGTGCGCGCACACACATACGCTAGTATGGAATGTTTCCAGTTTGGCAACAAAGAACATTGGCAGTCTGACACCAAGCAGAGAAGGAAAGGGGGTGTTGAGGGGTGAGCTCAGGTGCCTACTCATGGGTCTAGGGTGAGAGTAGGTGGCTCCCCAGGGGTAAGAGCAGGCAGCTACCCAGGCCAGGGGTGAGGGCAGGGAGCCACCCAGGGCCAGGGGTGAGGGCAGGGAGCTATCCAGGGGTGAGGGCAAGCAGCTACCCAGGGCCAGGGTGAGGGCAGGGAGCTATCCAGGGCCAGGGGCGAGGACAGGCAGCTACCCAGGGCCAGGGGTGAGGGCAGGCAGCTACCCAGGGGTGAGGGCAAGCAGCTACCCAGGGCCAGGGGTGAGGGCAGGCAGCTACCCAGGGCCAGGGGCGAGGACAGGCAGCTACCCAGGGCCAGGTGTGAGATCAGTCAAGCACAAGGATGGGGTAAATCAGTATGGGAGGAATGGGGAGTAGGAAATGAGGGGTTCAGCACAAGGACCAAAGGGGCCCACCCAGCACAGGGACATAGTGTTCCAGGAATGAACCCAGTATATGGAGAAAAGGGGTCAGTGATTCAACCATTGCAAGAACAGGAGGGCCCAGGAACACATACAGGACAGGAGGGTCCAAGGATGCACCTGACACGGGAAGTCAGGCAGTATAACACCTAAGGAATATCTACAGAAATAGGAATAAAGTGGTTCCATATAGAAGTACCATGTTGGATGTTTGGATTAGTCTTTTAAGCAACAATGGGAAGAAAGCAACAAGATTACGTATATGGCAGCTAAAGCTCAGAACATGGCGGGTTAAGGTGAACCATGAATGGGGTGGTGCTGATTCTCTATGGGTAGCTAAGAAATGTGAAGCCAGCTTGCAGTTTCCTGGTGCTTGGTTATTGCTTTCTTGTAATGCTTTGGTTTGTGTCCCCGGCAGAGATATTCCTCTGGGATGGCACACATGACGGCTGCTGGATCGGTCCCCTTACTGCAACTCCCATGTTCTGAGGTCACTTGGAGCAGGCTGCATATAACACCTCACACAATATTACAGGTCTGTGAGAATTTACAATGCAGGAACGTCGGGGGAGGTTGATAGGGGGTAAAGGGATGCTCACCATGTTATTCTAATAGTCTTGTTGGTTGTGACCCAGAATAGTTAAAAATAAATGTAATTTCCATAGACAACTGAAGACACACATTACACACACACACCTCGCACCTCCCCACTTAGAACAGATTCCATATAAAAATTTGCAGCAGAGGATAAAATAAGAATAAGTTAAATAAATAAAATTAAATATAAAACCCAAGATCTAGATACCAGAGCCTGGAATGAATGCTTAGTCCACAAATTACCAGGGCGCCCTGACTCACACAGCTATACACAAGACAGACTGGGCCACTTATTACTCCGGTAAGTGGAGTACTGCAGAAACCAAAGTGTTAAATCAAGACGCAAGGAGAATTCATGTAGCAGACGTCTGTAACCCAACACAATCTAGTTCCTGACAGTCATGATATCCAGGGAACATAGTACAATGTGGGGGGGGGGGGGGGGGGGGGGCTCCCATCCACCTCCTTCTGTAATAAAAATAGCACTGATATCGCATGGCACAAATCTCATTAACATAAAGGGGTCCCCTCCTACCTATAAAACCTAATCTTGGGATAACCCCATGTCACATCACAGATAAGTAGTACATGGTCCTGCTCTACACAGGGTCTGGGGTTGCACTGAAAACACATAAGAGGAGCAGCAAGGAACTCG
This sequence comes from Pseudophryne corroboree, assembly GCF_028390025.1. NCBI lineage: Eukaryota > Metazoa > Chordata > Amphibia > Anura > Myobatrachidae > Pseudophryne > Pseudophryne corroboree. Next base: position 35,220 of record NW_026967623.1, read on the forward strand.
GGGTACAATAGTGCACTGAGATTATTAGTGGATAACAAACATGGGGGGCACATGTCCCTCTGAGTCATATGGCTTCACGTTAGGTCCTCACTGTGTGCAAGCTCCGGATTGGCTAGGGAGTCCTGGTAGTCTAGGGACAAGGGTGGTAGGCGAGGACGCTGTGCCCTCAAAAAGTTAGAGATAGTTGGTGTTTACACCGACCCCATCCAGTGGTCAACCAGTATTATTACAACAGTGTGCAGTCACAGCTCTGCTCTCCCAAGAACAAGGCACTGGAACACGGGCACCTTGTCACAGACATAGAAGAGTGAGGCACGGGCATGCCATGGGGTGCCATGGCTGGTGATCTGGATTCAGGTGCTGCTTCTGTGGAGTCTCTATGGCAGTACCATAGCTTTGCACATTGCCCATCACCCCTCCTAGTCACTTTATGGTATTGTCGGCCTCCAAGTGGGCCTCTACCTATTCATTTCTGTCTCATCTTGGTTTCCTGGGATGTAAAGGTTGAGGGATATAAAGGACAAAGAGGGGATCACATGGTTCAGCTATTACTGGAAACCATGTTGATAACTTGTTCCAACTTCTGCCGCAGCTTGTGTTTCCGGCAATATGAATCCCGATCCAAGGCCGTGAGGATCTAGAAGAGAAAAGCTTTATTTGAAGAGGAGAAAGACGACACAGGACATCACAATGGCTGTAGAGCAAGATGGGAGAAAGCGCATTACAGTCACACAGATCAGAGGTTATTCATCTAACCCTCTACTAGAGCAGAGATCTGCCACAACCAGCCTCTCTCCGGGATATGGCCAGGAGACCGGTAACCCATCCCCAACCCCTCTCACCTCCTCCCGGTATTTGTTCACATAGAAGAAGAGCTCACTGAGAGCACTGAGGGAGTTAAAGTCATTTGCATGCAAGCGTGACTGTTCCACCAGATAGGCATCCATATCCTGGTCGCTAATAGCAGCCATCTTGTTGATGTCTCTGTAGTATCTGTAAGGGAAAGTAAATGCAAGAATTAGTAAACAGCTCTGTAAATAGACTAGTGTTGGTACATGACCCATTCAGAAATTCCACATTGGGTGACCGTGTTGGATTCTAACCCAAGCATACGTTTATGCACTAAACCATGGGTCTTCAACCTGCGGCACTCCAGCTGCTGCGGAACTACACATCCCAGCATGCCCTGCCTTCGTTTTAGCATGCGCACTCACCGTTCCACCCAGGTCTTATAGTTCGGAATGTCCTTGGCATAAAGAAGTTTGTTACTTGGAGAGTCCTTTCCAAGTCGATGTTCAGAGGTGGAACAAGAGTCCATGAATGTCTGAGCCACCACAGACAAGCACGCATCCGTGATGCTGTTTTTGTGGATGTCAAAGACGAATTGAGGATTCTTTATTACATTCACCCAGAAGCGCAGTGGCAAGCTGAGAACGACACAAGGAGACATGATGGTAAGATTTATTCCCCTTTTAACAATAAAAAACAAAGACAAATGAAAAATATTGTTCTCTTGTGTTTTTGCACTTTTTCTTTACCAGTTGCTTTTCCAGGTGTGCCGGACATCTGGGTCAGATATCTGCCTTCGATCTGCCTGCTCGTCTAAAAAGTCAAACATGTATTTGATGGCAAGGGGAAGGGCACTGCCTCGATGTGCTGTGCTGAACACGGTCTCAAACAGGTCGTCCACAAACTTCTGCAAAGTGCCCTATATGTAGCAGCAAAGCACAAATACATCAGCCTCATTTCCCAGGCAATCCCATGCATCTATACTGAATGGTCCCCAACTCCTATGGCTAACTATGCTCTCACCTTTGTGGCCAATAACCTAGTAAGGTAGATCTCGGATACCATTTTGCTGCCACGGTCACCCTCTTTATGGTCGGTGTGGTCATGATTCTTCACCAGATGCCACAGTTTGGTGCCAGTCTCCTGGTCGGGAGTGATCATGGGGGCTCGTGAGCGCAAGCTGTCTGGGCTACTAGACGTGCGGAGAAGGCTCTCTGGTGAAAGAGAAAATAAGATTTTAAACCTACCGGTAAATCTTTTTCTCCTAGTCCGTAGAGGATGCTGGGGACTCCGTAAGGACCATGGGGTATAGACGGGCTCCGCAGGAGACATGGGCACTATAAAGAACTTTAGATGGGTGTGCACTGGCTCCTCCCTCTATGCCCCTCCTCCAGACCTCAATTAGAGAACTGTGCCCAGAGGAGACGGACAGTACAAGGAAAGGATTTTTGTTAATCTAAGGGCAAGATTCATACCAGCCACACCAATCACACCGTATAACTTGGAATATACGAACCAGTTAACAGTATGAACAAAACAGTATCAGCCAGAGACTGATCTCAACTGTAACATAACCCTTATGTAAGCAATAACTATATACAAGTCATGCAGAAATATGTCCGCACTGGGACGGGCGCCCAGCATCCTCTACGGACTAGGAGAAAAAGATTTACCGGTAGGTTTAAAATCTTATTTTCTCTTACGTCCTAGAGGATGCTGGGGACTCCGTAAGGACCATGGGGATTATACCAAAGCTCCCAACCGGGCGGGAGAGTGCGGAAGACTCTGCAGCACCGATTGAGCAAACATGAGGTCCTCCTCAGCCAGGGTATCAAACTTGTAGAATTTTGCAAAAGTGTTTGAACCCGACCAAGTAGCCGCTCGGCAAAGCTGTAAGCCGAGACGCCCCGGGCAGCCGCCCAAGAAGAGCCCACCTTCCTAGTGGAATGGGCCTGAACCGAATTTGGTAACGGCAATCCAGCCGTAGAATGAGCCTGCTGAATCGTGTTACAGATCCAGCGAGCAATAGTCTGCTTAGAAGCAGGAGCGCCAACCTTGTTGGCTGCATACAGGATAAACAGTGCCTCTGTTTTCCTAATCCAAGCCGTCCTGGTAACGTAAATTTTTAAGGCCCTGACTACATCCAGGGACTTGGAATCCTCCAAGTCTCCCGTAGCCACAGGCACCACAATAGGTTGGTTCATATGAAACAATGACACCACCTTAGGCAAAAATTGAGGACGAGTCCTCAACTCCGCTCTATCCACATGGAAAATGAGATAGGCGCTCTTATGAGACAAAGCCGCCAATTTGGACACCCGCCTAGCAGATGCCAAGGCCAACAACATGACCACCTTCCAAGTGAGAAATTTTAATTCAGCTGTCTGAAGAGACTCAAACCAGTGAGATTTTTGGAACTGTAACACCACGTTAAGGTCCCATGGTGCCACTGGGGGCACAAAAGGAGGCTGGATGTGTAGCACTCCCTTTACAAAAGTCTGGACTTCTGGGAGAGAAGCCAATTCCTTCTGGAAGAATATAGACAGGGCCGAAATCTGTACCGTAATGGAGCCTAACTTTGGGCCCATATCCACTCCTGTCTGTAGAAAGTGGAGAAAACGGCCCAAGTGGAAATCTTCCGTAGGAGCATTCTTGGCTGCACACCAAGATACATACTTCCTCCAGATACGGTGATAATGTTTCGCCGTCACCTCCTTCCTAGCCTTTATCAGAGTAGGGATGACCTCCTCCGGAATACCTTTTCCAGCTAGGATTCGGTGTTCAACCGCCATGCCGTCAAACGTAACCGCGGTAAGTCTTGGAACACGCAGGGCCCCTGTTGCAACAGGTCCTCTCTGACAGGAAGAGGCCACGGATCGTCTGTGAGCATTTCCTGAAGATCCGAATACCAGGCCATTCGAGGCCAATCTGGAACAATGAGTATTGTCTGCACTCTTGTTTGTCTTATGATTCTCAATATTTTTGAGATGAGCGGAAGAGGCGGGAACACATAGACCGACTGAAACACCCACGGTGTCACCAGGGCGTCCACCGCTACTGCCTGAGGGTCCCTTGACCTGGCACAATACCTCCGAAGTTTCTTGTTGAGGCGTGACGCCATCATGTCTATTTGAGGAAATCCCCAAAGACTTGTTAACTCTGCAAAAACTTCTTGATGAAGTCCCCACTCTCCTGGATGGAGATCGTGTCTGCTGAGGAAGTCTGCTTCCCAGTTGTCCACTCCCGGAATGAATACCGCTGACAGAGCGCATACGTGATTTTCTGCCCAGCGCAGAATCCTGGTGGCTTCCGCCATTGCCACTCTGCTCCTTGTCCCGCCTTGGCGGTTTACATGAGCCACGGCTGTGACGTTGTCTGATTGAATCAGAACCGGTAGGTCGCGAAGAAGATTCTCCGCTTGTCGTAGGCCATTGTATATGGCCCTTAATTCCAGTATGTTGATGTGTAGACAAGCCTCCTGGCTTGACCATAGTCCCTGAAAATTCCTTCCTTGTGTGACTGCTCCCAATCCTCGGAGGCTCGCGTCCGTGGTCACCAACACCTAGTCTTGAATGCCGAACCTGCGACCCTCTAGAACAGGCATTCCCAACTACGGTCCTCAAGGCACACCAACAGTGCAGGTTTTAGTGATATCCAGGCTTCAGCACAGGTGACTTAATTAGTAGCTCAGTTATTTTGATTTAACCATCTGTGCTGCAGCCTGGATATCACTAAAACCTGCACTGTTGGTGTGCCTTGAGGACCGTGGTTGGGAATGCCTGCTCTAGAAGGTGAGCACTCTGCAGCCACCACAGGAGAGACACCCTGGCCCAGGGGACAGTTATTTTCTGATGTATTTGAAGATGGGACCCGGACCACTTGCCCAGAAGGTCCCACTGAAAAGTCATCGCATGAAACCTGCCGAAGGGGATGGCCTCGTAGGTCGCCACCATTTTCCCCAGTACTCGAGTGCATTGATGGACTGACACTCTTTTTGGTTTTAGCAGGTCTCCGACCATGTTCTGGAGGTCCTGGGCTTTTTCCTTTGGGAGAAAAAAATAAGAATTTACTCACCGGTAATTCTATTTCTCGTAGTCCGTAGTGGATGCTGGGACTCCGTAAGGACCATGGGGAATAGCGGCTCCGCAGGAGACTGGGCACAACTAAAAGAAAGCTCTTGGTCTAACTGGTGTGCACTGGCTCCTCCCTCTATGACCCTCCTCCAGACTTCAGTTAGGATACTGTGCCCGGAAGAGCTGACACAATAAGGAAGGATTTTGAATCCCGGGTAAAACTCATACCAGCCACACCAATCACACCGTATAACTCGTGATACTATACCCAGTTAACAGTATGAAATATAACTGAGCCTCTCAACAGATGGCTCAACAATAACCCTTTAGTTAAACAATAACTATATACAAGTATTGCAGACAATCCGCACTTGGGATGGGCGCCCAGCATCCACTACGGACTACGAGAAATAGAATTACCGGTGAGTAAATTCTTATTTTCTCTGACGTCCTAAGTGGATGCTGGGACTCCGTAAGGACCATGGGGATTATACCAAAGCTCCCAAACGGGCGGGAGAGTGCGGATGACTCTGCAGCACCGAATGGGCAAACTCTAGGTCCTCCTCAGCCAGGGTGTCAAACTTGTAGAATTTAGCAAATGTGTTTGACCCCGACCAAGTAGCTGTTCAGCAAAGTTGTAGAGCAGAGACCCCTCGGGCAGCCGCCCCAGAAGAGCCCACCTTCCTCGTGGAATGGGCTTTTACTGATTTAGGATGCGGCAGTCCAGCCGCAGAATGTGCAAGCTGAATCGTACTACAGATCCAGCGAGCAATAGTCTGCTTTGAAGCAGGTGCACCCAACTTGTGGGGCGCATACAGGATATATAGCGAGTCAGTCTTTCTGACTCCAGCTGTCCTGGAAACATAAATTTTCAGGGCCCTGACTACGTCCAACAACTTGGCAGCCTCCAAGTCTTTAGTAGCCGCAGGCACCACGATAGGTTGGTTCAGATGAAAGGCTGATACCACCTTAGGGAGAAACTGGGGACGAGTCCTCAATTCTGCCCTATCCATATGGAAAATCAGATAAGGGCTTTTACATGACAAAGCCGCCAATTCTGATACACGCCTGGCCGAAGCCAAGGCCAACAACATGACCACTTTCCACGTGAGATATTTCAATTCCACGGTTTTAAGTGGCTCAAACCAATGTGACTTTTGGAAATCCAACACCACGTTGAGATCCCAAGGTGCCACTGGAGGCACAAAAGGGGGCTGAATATGCAGCACTCCCTTAACAAAAGTCTGAAATTCAGGCAGTGAAGCCAGTTCTCTCTGGAAGAAAATCGATAGAGCCGAAATCTGGACCTTAATGGAACCCAATTTTAGGCCCATAGTCACCCCTGATTGTAGGAAGTGCAGAAAACGGCCCAGCTGAAATTCCTCCGTTGGGGCATTCCTGGCCTCACACCACGCAACATATTTTCGCCAAATGCGGTGATAATGGTTTGCGGTCACTTCTTTCCTAGCTTTAATCAGCGTAGGAATGACTTCCTCCGGAATGCCCTTTTCCTTCAGGATCCGGTGTTCAACCGCCATGCCGTCAAACGCAGCAGCGGTAAGTCTTGGAACAGACAGGGCCCCTGCTGCAGCAGGTCCTGTCTGAGCGGCAGAGGCCATGGGTCCTCTGAGATCATTTCTTGAAGTTCCGGGTACCAAGCTCTTCTTGGCCAATCCGGAACAATCAGTATAGTTCTTACTCCTCTTCTCCTTATTATCCTCAGTACCTTTGGTATGAGAGGAAGAGGAGGGAACACATAAACCGACCGGTACACCCACGGTGTCATTAGAGCGTCCATAGCTATCGCCTGAGGGTCTCTTGACCTGGCGCAATATCTTTCTAGCTTTTTGTTGAGGCGGGACGCCATCATGTCCACCTGTGGCCTTTCCCAACGGTTTACAATCAGTTGGAAGACTTCTGGATGAAGTCCCCACTCTCCCGGGTGGAGGTCGTGCCTGCTGAGGAAGTCTGCTTCCCAGTTGTCCACTCCCGGAATAAACACTGCTGACAGTGCTAACACGTGATTTTCCGCCCATCGGAGAATCCTTGTGGCTTCTGCCATCACCGTCCTGCTTCTCGTGCCGCCCTGTCGGTTTACATGGGCGACTGCCGTGATGTTGTCTGACTGGATCAGTACCGGCTGGTTTTGAAGCAGGGGTTTTGCCTGACTTAGGGCATTGAAAATGGCCCTCAGTTCCAGAATATTTATGTGTAGGGAAGTCTCCTGACTTGACCATAGTCCTTGGAAGTTTCTTCCCTGTGTGACTGCCCCCCAGCCTCGAAGGCTGGCATCCGTGGTCACCAGGACCCAGTCCTGTATGCCGAATCTGCGGCCCTCTTGAAGATGAGCACTTTGCAGCCACCACAGCAGAGACTCCCTGGTCCCTGGAGACAGGGTTATCAGCCGATGCATCTGAAGATGTGATCCGGACCACTTGTCCAACAGGTCCCACTGAAAGGTTCTTGCATGGAACCTGCCGAATGGAATTGCTTCGTAGGAAGCTACCATCTTTCCCAGGATCCGCGTGCAGTGATGCACCGACACCTGTTTTGGTTTTAGGAGGCCTCTGACTAGAGATGACAGCTCCTTGGCCTTCCCCTCCGGGAGAAACACTTTTTTCTGTTCTGTGTCCAGAACCATCCCCAGGAACAGTAGACGTGTCGTAGGGACCAGCTGTGACTTTGGAATATTTAGAATCCAGCCGTGCTGTTGTAGCACCTCCCGAGATAGTGCTACCCCGACCAACAACTGCTCCCTGGACCTCGCCTTTATCAGATCATCGTCCAAGTACGGGATAATTAAAACTGCCTTCTTTCGAAGGAGTATCATCATTTCGGCCATTACCTTGGTAAAGACCCTAGGAGCCGTGGATAGACCAAACGGCAACGTCTGGAATTGGTAATGACAATCCTGTACCACAAATCTGAGGTACTCCTGCTGAGAATGGTAAATGGGGACATGCAGGTAAGCATCCTTGATGTCCAGAGATACCATGTAATCCCCCTCGTCCAGGCTTGCAATAACCGCCCTGAGCGATTCCATCTTGAACTTGAATTTTTTTATATATGTGTTCAAGGATTTCAAATTTAAAATGGGTCTCACCGAACCGTCCGGTTTCGGTACCACAAACATTGTGGAATAGTAACCCCGTCCTTGTTGAAGTAGGGGCACCTTGACTATCACCTGCTGGGAATACAGCTTGTGAATTGCCTCTAGCACTGCCTCCCTGCCTGAGGGAGTTGTTGGCAAGGCAGATTTGAGGAAATGGCGGGGGGGAGACGTCTCGAATTCCAGCTTGTACCCCTGAGATACTACTTGAAGGATCCAGGGATCCACCCGTGAGCGAGCCCACTGATTGCTGAAGTTTTTGAGACGGGCCCCCACTGTACCTGGCTCCGCCTGTGGAGCCCCAGCGTCATGCGGTGGCCTTGGAGGAAGTGGGGGGAGGACTTTTGCTCCTGGGAACTGGCTGTATGCTGCAGCTTTTTCCCTCTACCTCTGCCTCTGGGCAGAAAGGACGCGCCTTTAACCCGCTTGCCCTTATGAGGCCGAAAGGACTGTACCTGATAATACGGTGCTTTCTTTGGCTGTGAGGGAACATGGGGTAAAAATGCTGACTTCCCAGCTGTTGCTGTGGAAACGAGGTCCGAGAGACCATCCCCGAACAACTCCTCACCCTTATAAGGCAAAACTTCCATGTGCCTTTTAGAATCTGCATCACCTGTCCACTGCCGAGTCCATAACCCTCTCCTGGCAGAAATGGACATTGCACTTATTTTAGATGCCAGCCGGCAAATATCCCTCTGTGCATCTCTCATGTATAAGACTGCGTCTTTAATATGCTCTACGGTTAGCAATATAGTGTCCCTGTCTAGGGTATCAATATTTTCCGACAGGGAATCTGACCACGCAGCTGCAGCACTGCACATCCATGCTGAAGCAATAGCTGGTCTCAGTATAATACCTGTGTGTGTATATACAGACTTCAGGATAGCCTCCTGCTTTCTATCAGCAGGCTCCTTTAGGGCGGCCGTATCCGGAGACGGTAGTGCCACCTTCTTTGACAAGCGTGTGAGCGCTTTATCCACCCTAGGGGATGTTTCCCAACGTGACCTATCCCCTGGCGGGAAAGGGTACGTCATTAGTAACCTTTTAGAAATTACCAGTTTCTTATCGGGGGAAGCCCACGCTTCTTCACACACTTCATTTAACTCCTCAGATGGAGGAAAAACTACTGGTAGTTTTCTCTCTCCAAACATAATACCCTTTTTTGTGGTACCTGGGGTAACATCAGAAATGTGCAACACATTTTTCATCGCCTCAATCATGTAACGTGTGGCCCTATTGGAAGTTACATTAGTCTCATCGTCGTCGACACTGGAGTCAGTATCCGTGTCGACATCTGTGTCTGCCATCTGAGGTAGCGGGCGTTTTAGAGCCCCTGATGGCTTTTGAGACGCCTGGGCAGGCACAGGCTGAGAAGCCGGCTGTCCCATATTTGGTATGTCGTCAAACCTTTTATGTAAGGAGTCGACACTGTCACGTAATTCCTTCCACAGCACCATCCACTCAGGTGTCGGCCCCGCAGGGGGTGACATCACATTTATAGGCATCTGCTCCACCTCCACATAAGCCTCCTCATCAAACATGTCGACACAGCCGTACCGACACACCGCACACACACCGGGAATGCTCTGACAGAGGACAGGACCCCACAAAGCCCTTTGGGGAGACAGAGAGAGAGTATGCCAGCACACACCAGAGCGCTATATAACACAGGGATTAACACTATAACTGAGTGTTTTCCCTTATAGCTGCTTATATATATATATATATATATATATATATTGCTGCGCCTAAATTTAGTGCCCCCCCTCTCTTTTTTACCCTTCTGTAGCTTGAAACTGCAGGGGAGAGCCAGGGAGCGATCCTTCCAGCGGAGCTGTGAGGGAAAAATGGCGCCAGTGTGCTGAGGGAGATAGCCCCGCCCCTTTTTCAGCTGACTTTTCTCCCGCTTTTTTATGGATTCTGGCAGGGGTATTTATCACATATATAGCCTTTGGGACTATATATTGTGATTTCTAGCCAGCCAAGGTATTAATATTGCTGCTCAGGGCGCCCGCCCGCCCCCCCGCCCCCCCGCCCCCCCCCCCCCTCCCCCTCCCCCTCCCAGCGCCCTGCACCCATCAGTGACCGGAGTGTGAGGTGTGCATGAGAAGCAATGGCGCACAGCTGCAGTGCTGTGCGCTACCTTGTTGAAGACCGAAGGCTTCTGCCGCCGATTTTCCGGACCATCTTCATGCTTCTGGCTCTGTAAGGGGGACGGCGGCGCGGCTCCGGGACCGGACGATCGAGGTCGGGTCCTGTGTTCGATCCCTCTGGAGCTAATGGTGTCCAGTAGCCTAAGAAGCCCAAGCTAGCTGCAAGCAGGTAGGTTCGCTTCTCTCCCCTTAGTCCCTCGTAGCAGTGAGTCTGTTGCCAGCAGATCTCACTGAAAATAAAAAACCTAAAATATACTTTCTTTTCTAGGAGCTCAGGAGAGCCCCTAGTGTGCATCCAGCTCAGCCGGGCACAAGATTCTAACTGAGGTCTGGAGGAGGGTCATAGTGGGAGGAGCCAGTGCACACCAGGTAGTCCTAAAGCTTTCTTTTAGTTGTGCCCAGTCTCCTGCGGAGCCGCTATTCCCCATGGTCCTTACGGAGTCCCAGCATCCACTTAGGACGTCAGAGAAACCCTCTTCTGTTCCGTGTCCAGAATCATGCCTAAGAAAGATAGTCGAGTCGTTGGAATCAACTGTGACTTTGGTAGATTTAGAATCCAGCCATGCTGCTGCAGCACTCTCAGGGAGAGCAACACGCTCTTCTGCAACTGTTTCTTTGATCTCGCTTTTATCAGGAGATCGTCCAAATACGGGATAATTGTGACTCCCTGCCTGCGCAGGAGCACCATCATTTCCGCCATTACCTTGGTGAAAACCCTCGGGGCCGTGGAAAGCCCAAACGGCAACATCTAAAACTGGTAATGACAGTCCTGTACAGCGAATCTCAGGTACGCCTGATGAGGAGGATATATGGGGACGTGAATGTATGCATCCTTTATGTCTAGTGACACCATAAAATCCCTTCCAGGCTGCAGATAACTGCCCTGAGCGATTCCATCTTGAACTTGAACCTTTTTAAGTACAGGTTTAGGGATTTTAAATTTAGAATGGGTCTGACTGAGCCATCTGGTTTCGGGACCACAAACAGGGTTGAATAGTACCCTTTTCCCTGTTGGACTAGGGGAACCTTGATAATCACAGCTTTTGAATTGCAGCTAAAACTATCTCCCTCTCTGGGGGAGAACCTGGTAAAGCCGATTTGAAGAATCGGCGAGGAGGCACGTCTTCGAATTCCAGCTTGTAGCCTTGGGATACAATTTCCATCGCCCAAGGATCCACGTCCGACTGAACCCAGACGTGGCTGAAGAGTCGAAGACGTGCCTCCACCGACGCAGACTCCCTCAGTGGAGCCCCAGCATCATGCGGTGGATTTAGTAGAAGCCGGGGAGGACTTCTGCTCCTGGGAACTAGCCGTAGCAGGCGCTCTTTTCCCTCTACCCTTACCTCTGGCGAGGAAGGAAGAGCCGCGACCTCTTCTGGACTTATGCGACTGAAAGGACTGCATCTGATATTGCTGTGTTTTCTTTTGCTGTGGGGGAACATAAGGCAAAAAAGTAGATTTACCCGCGGTAGCTGTGGAAACCAGGTCCGCGAGACCTTCCCCAAATAAAACCTCACCTATGTAAGGCAAAACTTCCATATGCCTCTTTGAGTTGGCATCACCCGTCCATTGGCGAGTCCACAGGGCGCGCCTAGCAGAAATCGCCATGGCGTTGGCCCTCGAACCTAGTAGCCCAACGTCTCTCTGAGCGTCTCATATATATAAGACTGCGTCTTTGATGTGACCTAAGGTCAATAAAATGGTATCCCTATAAAGGGTATCAATGTCAGCTGACAAGGTATCTGTCCAAGCTGCTACTGCGCTACAAACCCAAGCCGATGCTATTGCCGGTCTGAGTAAAGCCCCCGTATGTGTATAAATAGATTTTAAGGTAGTTTCCTGTCTGCGATCAGCAGGATCTTTGAGGGCTGCCGTGTCTGGAGACGGTAGCGCCACCTTCTTGGATAAGCTCGTTAAAGCCTTGTCCACCCTGTGCGAGGATTCCCACCGTACCCTGTCCTGTGCAGGGAAAGGATACGCCATAAGAATTCTCTTGGGAATCTGCAGTTTCTTGTCTGGAGTTTCCCAAGCTTTTTCAAATAACTCGTTCAGCTCATGAGATGGGGGAAAGGTTACCTCAGGTTTCTTCTCCTTAAACATGCGCACCCTCGTGTCAGGGACAGAGGGGTCATCAGTGATATGTAAAACATCTTTTATTGCAATAATCATATAATGAATACTTTTGGCCACCCTTGGGTGTAACCTTGCCTCATCGTAGTCGACACTGGAGTCAGAATCCGTGTCGGTATCAGTGTCTGCTATTTGAGACAGGGGACGTTTTTGAGACCCTGAAGGGCCCTGTGACACCGTCAAAGCCATTGATTGACTCCCTGTATTATCCCTGGACTCTGCTTTGTCCAATCTCTTATGTAACAAAGTCACATTTGCATTTAAAACATTCAACATATCCAACCAATCAGGTGTCGGCGTTGCCGACGGAGACACCACAATCATCTGCTCCACCTCCTCCTTAGATGAGCCTTCCGCTTCAGACATGCCGACACACGCGTACCGATACCCCCACACACACAGGGATATATGTATATGGAGACAGTTCCCCAATAAGGCCCCTTGGAGAGACAGAGAGTATGCCAGCACACACCCAGCGCCAACTGACACTGGAAATCAAATTCCCATATAAACAGCGCTTTTATATATATCAATGTACACTCACTGCGCCAATTATAAGTGCCCCCCCCCCCTTTTGCCCTCTGTCACCGTGTTCAGCAGGGGAGAGTCCGGGGAGCCAGCGTCTCTGCAATGCTGTGGAGAAAATGGTGCTGGTTAGTGCTGTGGGATCAAGCTCCGCCCCCTCAGCGGCAGGCTTCGGTCCCGCTCAAATTTTCAATACTGGTGGGGGATTGTATAATCTACTGCCTCCGCAGCCAATATAACTATATTAGCCAGTCCTAGAGGTTTATTATTGCTACCCAGGGCGCCCCCCCTGCGCCCTGCACCCATCAGTGCCTGCAGTGTGTGTTGTGTGTGGGAGCAATGGCGCGCAGCGTTAACGCTGCGCGTTACCTCAGAGAAGAACTGAAGTCTTCTGCCGCCTTTGAAGTCTTCTTTCTTCTAATACTCACCCGGCTTCTATCTTCCGGCTCTGTGAGGAGGACGGCGGCGCGGCTCCGGGACGAACGGCGAGGGTGAGACCTGCGTTCCGACACTCTGGAGCTAATGGTGTCCAGTAGCCTAAGAAGCATAGCCTATCATTTAAGTAGGTCTGCTTCTCTCCCCTCAGTCCCACGATGCAGGGAGCCTGTTGCCAGCAGGACTCCCTGAAAATAAAATTCCTAACAAAATACTTTATCAGAGAAACTCAGGAGAGCTCCCCTGTAATGCACCCAGTCTCCTCTGGGCACAGGATCTAACTGAGGTCTGGAGGAGGGGCATAGAGGGAGGAGCCAGTACATACCCATCTAAAGTTCTTTATAGTGCCCATGTCTCCTGCGGAGCCCTTCTATACCCCATGGTCCTTAAGGAGTCCCCAGCATCCTCTAGGACGTAAGAGAAAAAACATTATAAGAAAGGCAATGGTGTGCCTAATGAGAACAAGACAAGGGACGTAGTGACACGAGAGATAAGGACGAAGAAGCTGGACAAGGCTGTGTGGAATGAGACCAAGACAAGGGATCTAGTGACACAAGAGATACGGACGAAGAAGCTGGACAAGGGTGTGTGGAATGAGACCAAGACAAGGGATCTAGTGACACAAGAGATAAGGACGAAGAAGCTGGACAAGGGTGTGCGGAATGAAACCAAGACAAGGGATCTAGTGACACAAGAGATAAGGACGAAAAAGCTGGACAGGGTGTGCGGAATGAAACCAAGACAAGGGATCTAGTGACACAAGAGATAAGGACGAAGAAGCTGGACAAGGTGTGTGGAATGAGACCAAGACAAGGGATCTAGTGACACAAGAGAAAAGGACGAAGAAGCTGGACAGGGTGTGTGGAATGAGACCAAGACAAGGGATCTAGTGACACAAGAGATAAGGACGAAGAAGCTGGACAGGGTGTGTGGAATGAGACCAAGACAAGGGACGTAGTGACACGAGAGGAGGACGAGGGAGCTGAACAATAGTGTGCCGAATGAGACCAAGACAAGGGACGTAGTGACACGAGATGAGGACGAAGAAGCTGAACAATAGTGTGCGGAATGAGACCAAGACAAGACACATAGTGACACGAGATGAGGTCAAAGAAGCTGGACAATGGTGTGTGGAATGAGACTAAGACAAGGGATCTAGTGACACAAGAGATAAGGACGAAGAAGCTGGACAATGGTGTGTGGAATGAGACTAAGACAAGGGATCTAGTGACACAAGAGATAAGGACGAAGAAGCTGGACAATGGTGTGTGGAATGAGACTAAGACAAGGGATCTAGTGACACAAGAGATAAGGACGAAGAAGCTGGACAATGGTGTGCGGAATGAGACTAAGACAAGGGACGTAGTGACACAAGAGATGAGGACGAAGAAGCTGAACAATAGTGTGCCGAATGAGACCAAGACAAGGGACATTGTGACACAAGAGATAAGGACGAAGAAGCTGGACAAGGGTGTGTGGAATGAGACCAAGACAAGGGATCTAGTGACACAAGAGATAAGGACGAAGAAGCTGGACAAGGTGTGTGGAATGAGACCAAGACAAGGGATCTAGTGACACAAGAGATAAGGACGAAGAAGCTGGACAAGGTGTGTGGAATGAGACCAAGACAAGGGATCTAGTGACACAAGAGATAAGGACGAAGAAGCTGGACAGGGTGTGTGGAATGAGACCAAGACAAGGGACGTAGTGACACGAGAGGAGGACGAGGGAGCTGAACAATAGTGTGCCGAATGAGACCAAGACAAGACACATAGTGACACGAGATGAGGTCAAAGAAGCTGGACAATGGTGTGCGGAATGAGACTAAGACAAGGGATCTAGTGACACAAGAGATAAGGACGAAGAAGCTGGACAATGGTGTGCGGAATGAGACTAAGACAAGGGACGTAGTGACACAAGAGATGAGGACGAAGAAGCTGAACAATAGTGTGCCGAATGAGACCAAGACAAGGGACATAGTGACACAAGAGATAAGGACGAAGAAGCTGGACAAGGGTGTGTGGAATGAGACCAAGACAAGGGATCTAGTGACACAAGAGATAAGGACGAAGAAGCTGGACAAGGTGTGTGGAATGAGACCAAGACAAGGGATCTAGTGACACAAGAGATAAGGACGAAGAAGCTGGACAGGGTGTGTGGAATGAGACCAAGACAAGGGATCTAGTGACACAAGAGATAAGGACGAAGAAGCTGGACAGGGTGTGTGGAATGAGACCAAGACAAGGGACGTAGTGACACGAGAGGAGGACGAGGGAGCTGAACAATAGTGTGCCGAATGAGACCAAGACAAGGGACGTAGTGACACGAGATGAGGACGAAGAAGCTGAACAATAGTGTGCGGAATGAGACCAAGACAAGACACATAGTGACACGAGATGAGGTCAAAGAAGCTGGACAATGGTGTGCGGAATGAGACCAAGACAAGGGATCTAGTGACACAAGAGATAAGGACGAAGAAGCTGAACAATAGTGTGCCGAATGAGACCAAGACTAGGGACATAGTGACACGAGATGAGGACGAAGAAGCTGGACAATGGTGTGCGGAATGAGACCAAGACAAGGGACATAGTGACACAAGAGATGAGGACGAAGAAGCTGAACAAGGGTGTGTGGAATGAGACCAAGACAAGGGACGTAGT
The DNA here is from genome assembly GCF_028390025.1 of Pseudophryne corroboree. Taxonomy (NCBI): domain Eukaryota; kingdom Metazoa; phylum Chordata; class Amphibia; order Anura; family Myobatrachidae; genus Pseudophryne; species Pseudophryne corroboree. The sequence goes on from NW_026967623.1 coordinate 51,094, forward strand.
GACACAAGAGATGAGGACGAAGAAGCTGGACAATGGTGTGCGGAATGAGACTAAGACAAGGGATCTAGTGACACAAGAGCTGAGGACGAAGAAGCTGAACAAGGGTGTGTGGAATGAGACTAAGACAAGGGACGTAGTGACACGAGCTGAGTACGAAGAAGCTGAACAATGGTGTGCGGAATGAGACTAAGACAAGGGATCTAGTGACACAAGAGCTGAGGGAATCACATGACTACTCAATGTGTTTAAGAGGGCTAGTACAAACCCTAATTCGGCATTACTTACCATACCGACTGAGGGAGCGTGTAAATGTGAAGGAGTTGGTGATGTTGTAAGCGGAAACCTGCTTTGGAATCAGAGCCACAGTGGAGCCATCTGTAACCTATAGTAAGAGATGAGGTACAGATAATGAGATGTCCAACAGAAAAAAACAAAGAGGCTGAGTAGTAAATGAAAAGAGATAGCCACCTGGTAATGTGCCAATGTGTTCAGCCTCTTCCAGTCGCATTCAATTTTGGTAGTGACATCCTCATCCTGAAGGACAATGCGGGTGATACGTCCCTGACGCCATTCTGCAAAAGATTGGATGTTTTGCACATTACTCACATGACTTCCCTTCCCTGTAATCCATCTGAGGGACACTGTAGTCTTGACTATGGGTTAGTGGGCTGGCACAGGAGTATAGGCACTAAAAGTTTAAAAGCTGCTCTGTCCCCCTCCAGCCTCCAGTTTTTGTCATGCAGGAAGAACAGCCACAACCATGTAATACTAGCAATAACTGTATTTATATATAGTGCTTTTCTCCTGCAGGATACATTATGCAAGTACAAACCTACACAGAAATAATCAAACACCTAATGCAGGGTTTGGTGCAGACACTTTGACTAATAACATCTACAGGTTGTCCATTCCACCCACAAAAAGGTACCAGACAACGCAGCCGCCTTGGGCGCACTACGTACTGTAGGAAAGTGATAAACAGAGGAATGGGCCGTTAGTCCTCTCCTCCAGTGCAGTTCCAGGGGTACCGGTGGCCGACGCAATGAGAGGCACCGACTGTGGTGGTGGGCCAGCACACGGCAAGATGAGTGCCGTAACCTGGTCCTGATTATATCCTCCCCTCTGCTCCCTGCTTACTTCTAAAGGTAAGTCATCAGGCTCCTGGGGACATCCCACTGAGAAACCGTTGGGTTCTAGTAAGTGGTGGAGGCCCAGTGCGTGCGAGGTGGTGGCCGGGGCCTCAGCACCACAGGCCGTCCCAGGATTGTCAGCTGGATGGGTCTCCCCAGAGCTGGTATAGACCCTGTCCTGGTATTCTCCACTAAAGGCAGCAATGGGGTCCAGTCTGGCCGTCAGAGGTGAGGAGAAGTCACAGGGAAGTTGCACTGGCAGATGAAGAGTCTCTGGAGCTGTAGGAGTGGTCAGCAAAACTTAAACCGCGGCTGCACGATTCGGGTGCCAGGCAGAGCTGTCCTTACTAGCCTCATGAGAACCCCGGCAGGCAGCAGAGCGAAGCTGGATGAGGCGGCAGATGGGAGCACCAGGGTCTGAACCATAGGGAGTCAGTACCATCTGCCCGCTCGTGCACAAATACTTCCCTATACTGTAAGCTTACGAGCAGGGCCCTCCTACCTCTATGTCTGTCTGTTTTTACCCAGTTTTGTTCTATTCTGTTGTTCTAATTGTAAAGAACAACGGAATATGCTGCGCTATATAAGAAACGGTTAATAAATAAATACCCGGAGACTGCGGGGGCTGTCAATGAGGTAGCGTGCTGGGGCAATAAAATGCTGCAGGTGTCAGGATACGGTGGTCGGTGCAGAGCCTTGCCGGATTGCACCAGAGAGTGGATGGTGCTGGGCTTCCCCGGGATGCAGCCAACGGTGATCAATGCTTGGCCTCATCTGGTTGCAGCCGAGGGGGGTGGTGGGAAGGCCACAATCAGTGTTGCCGGGTGCAGGGAGTGAGGCTCCAATCAGTGTAGCTGGGCACAGGGGCCTCTCTCCTGGTTTGGATGGAGGCTGGACCTCAGGAGAGAGCCCCAGGCATATCTGCTCAGGTCAGCAGCTGCAGAGATTTAAATGAACCCGAACATAGAAAATAGGATTTTGGTACTTCCCAGGTAAATCCTTTTCTTTGAATCCATAGGGGGCACTGGAGTACTCTTGGGATATGGACGGCTTTAGCAAGAACAGGGCACTGAATATTTAAATTTAGAACTCTCCTCCCCTCCATATCCCAGAGTACCTCAGTGTTTTTTTACTGAGCCGAACAGGAGCTAAAGAGAGGTTGACAATGGAGAATTACATATAACATAACGGACAACAATAAAGTTGACACATAACGTTACGGACAACTAAACAGTTGACACCATAACAGATAGAACTTGAAACTTTGAACCAGTCGGTGAGAATGTGTTACCATAAGATCCCCTGAGCTTACCACAAACCAGGTAAAACTGCTCTGGGTGAACGTCCAGTGCCCCCTATGGATTCAAAGAAAAGGATTTACCTGGTAAGTACCAAAATCCTATTTTCTTTTTCATCCACTAGGGGTCACTGGAGTACTCTTGGGACGTACCAAAGCTTCCCCCGTGGGCGGGAGAGCTGTTTGGCACCTGTAACACTAGGCGGCCAAAGCTAGATGCTGATGCCGCAAACGTATAAAACTTGTAAAAGCGCACAAACGTGTGCACTGATGACCATGTAGCCGCACGGCAAAGCTGCGTCGTAGAAGCCCCGCGACCAGCTGCCCATGAAGTTCCCACAGAACGTGTGGAATGAGCGGTTACTGATGTAGGTGGCTGTAACCTAGCATGAAGGTAAGCCTGACGTATGGTCAGTTTAATCCATCTGGATAAGGTCTGCTTAGAAGCTGGCCAACCCATCTTGGCAGCATCATAGAGAACAAACAACGTATCCGTCTTACGAACTGTAGACGTTCGTGATACATAAACGTGTAGTGCGCGTACCACATCCAAAGTTCCAGAATCTTCTGTTAACACAGGAACATTGATGTGAAGAGATGACCTTTGGCAAGAAAGCGGGATTCGTCCGAAGTTCCGCTCTGTCATCATGAAACACCAAATACGGTGGCTTGCATGACAAGGCACCCAAATCTGAAACACGCCTTGCCGAAACTAAGGCTAGGAGAAAAATTGTTTTCCAAGTGAGAAACTTAATATCCACTTGTTGTAAGGGTTCAAAATATGAAGACTGTAAGAAATCTAAAACCAGATTCAAGTCCCATGGCGCTGTAGGTGGAATGAATGGAGGCTGTACTCTGAGGACACCTTGCAGAAAGGTGTGTACAGGCGGCAATAGAGCCAATCGTCTTTGAAAGCAAATTGACAAAGCAGATACCTGCACCTTTAGTGTAGATAAACGCAGTCCTCCATCTAAGCCCGTCTGTAGAAATAACAAAAGACGGGATAACTTGAAAGATGATGTCGGAAACTTCCGAACTTCACACCAACCTATATAGGCACGCCAAATTCTGTAATAATGAGCTGCCGTAACTGGCTTCCTAGCTCGTAACATGGTTGGTATAACCGATTCTGGAATGCCCTCTCTTCTTAAGAGGGCGGTCTCAACAGCCACCCCGTCAAACGCAGCCGCGCTAAATCGGGGTAAAGAAACGGACCCTGTTGTAACAGGTCCGGACGTAGTGGGAGCGGCCAAGGATCGTCTGCGAGTAGTCCGCGGAGATCCGAGAACCAAGCTCTCCGAGGCCAATGAGGCGCCACTAGTATTACTGTGGCGGACTCTCTTTTGATCCGTTTAATCAACAGAGGGAGCAGCGGAAACGGTGGAAACAGATAAGCGAGGCTGTACGGCCACGCGATTGTGAGAGCATCCACCGCCACTGCCTTTGGATCTCGCGTTCTGGACACATACTGGGGCGTTTGGCGATTGTGGCGAGATGCCCTCAGGTCCACTTGAGGGTAACCCCACCTCTGGACCAACATGTGAAACACTTCTGGATTTAATGCCCATTCTCCTGGATGAAAATCCCGACGGCTGAGATAATCCGCCTCCCAGTTGTCCACTCCCGGAATGAACACTGCCGACAATATCACTTGGTGATGCTCGGCCCAATTGAGGATTCGAGCTACTTCCCGCATTGCCATGCGGCTTCTCGTTCCTCCTTGTTTGTTGATGTACGCGACCGCCGTCGCGTTGTCTGACTGCACCTGGACAGTCTGAGACCAAAGCATGTGCACTGCTTGTCGTAGCGCATTGTAAATTGCCCGGAGTTCCAGGACATTTATAGACAGCAATCTTTCGTGATCCGCCCAGAGACCCTGGAGCTGACAATTTTGAACTACAGCTCTCCCCAACCTCTGAGACTCGCGTCCGTCGTTAGAATTATCCAATTCCAGGCGCCGAACCGTTTCCCTGCGGTTAGATTGTGTACTTTGAGCCACCAGAGTAGAGATACCCTGGCCCGTGGTAAATTTGCAGATGCGAGCCCGACCACTGTGCGAGCACATCCAGTTGAAAAGGACATGAGTGAAATCTTCCGAACTGAAGCGCTTCGAAAGCCACCACCATTGTGCCTAAGAGGCGAATGCACAAATGTACCAAGACTGTGCGTGGCTTGAGCACTAATTGTACCAGATGACGAATAATCTGTACTTTCTGTTCTGGTAGGTAAATTCTTTGATTTACCGTATCGAGAATCATACCTACTAATTGAAGTCGTTGAGACGGAATTAGATGTGATTTCTTGAAGTTGACAATCCAACTGTGCTGAACTAGTACATTGTACGTTAGCAACGCATGTTGGAGGAGCATCTGTTGAGACTGACGATCTGCTCATCAAAGCTCCAAGTACGGAACTATTATCACTCCCAGGGATCTGAGATGAGCTATCAACACAGGCATCACTTTGGTGAATACCCGTGGCGCTGACGAGAGGACTAACGGAAGAGCCTGAAACTGGTAATGGTTCTGCCGTATCGCAAAACGCAAGAACCTCTGATGAGGTGGCCAATCGGAATGTGTAAGTACGCATCCTTGAGATCCAGCGCAATCATGAATTCCTGTGGCTCTAAACCTACAATTACTGACCGCAGAGATTCCATCTTGAATCTGTAGTAAGTGACGTTCTGATTGAGGCCCTTTAAGTTCAATATTGGCCTGACCGAGCCATCCGGCTTTGGTACCACAAACAGACTGGAATAATAACCCTGACCTTGTTGGTGTACCGGGACCGGAATCAAAACTGCTGAATCCAGCAGAGACTGAATTGCAATTTGCAGAACTGCCCTCTTGTCGTCCGACACAGGCAGTCCTGTCTTGAAAAACCGCATTGGCGGGAGACAGTCGAACTCTATCTTGTAACCTTTTAACACTAAATTGCGGATCCACCCATCTGTGGATGTGTGGAACCATGCTAAATGGAACGTCTGAAGGCGTGCCCCCACAACTGGAGATCCAAGATGGGCTGGGAGCCCGTCATGCCACTGGCTTGTCGGTGACCTTAGCGTCCTGACGACTTGTGTTGGTTTGTTGGAAACCACGTCCACGACCACGTCTACCAGGCGTGGCTGTTCCTCTGCCACGTCCGCGAAAGGACTGAGGTCTAAAGGATTTGAACGAAGGTCCAGAGTATCTCCATCTTAGTACCAGTGGAGGCAATGGTAAGAAAACAGACTTCCCTCCCGTAGCCTCAGAAATCCATGTGTCCAATTCAGGACCAAACAACTTCTTGCCATCATAAGGTAACGCCTCTATACCTCGTTTGACCTCTGCCTCCGCTTGCCAAGAACGCAGCCAGAGTGCTCGTCGTGCCGTAACTAGCGACGATGAAATACGAGAAGTGAGCTGACAGACGTCAGTAGAAGCTGTACAGAGATACTTCGCAGCCTCACACATTTGATCAGCAAGAAGTATAAGGTGTTCGTCGTGTAGGGCAGACTTGAGTTCTGTTATCCATACTATGAGCGCCTTAGTGACCCAGATACCAACCAAGCCAGGTCTCAGCATCACTCCTGCTGCTACATACATGGACTTTAGCATAGTTTCTATTTTGCGATCTGAAGGGTCTTTAAGCGTAGTAGCCGCCGGCACTGGTATGGTTAATTTCTTTGTAAGCTTCGACACTGACGAATCAACTATTGGTGGATTCTCCCATGTACATGTCACCGAGTCTGGAAACGGGTAACTAGACTTAAATCTGCGAGGTATAGAAAACCGTTTATCTGGAGTCTGTCGTGTTTCTACTATCATCTTATTAAGAGACTCCGAAACAGGAAAACACATTGGAGTTCTCTGTCGTTTAGTAAATACGACCTGATCATTTGTCAGGGGCTCCTCAGTTTCTGTAAACTTCAGAGACTGACGCACCGCTCTGATGAGATTATCAATACCTGAGCTGTTAAAAACCTCACTATCTGACTCCACTTCGCCCTCCTCACCCTCATCTTGTGCCGTGAGGTCTGGCATGGAATCGTCAGAATGCAACATAGCAGAAACTGGTAAATCATAAGACATATGAAAATTATCCCGTCTACCCAAAATGGATTTGGACCTTTCACAAGGCTGAGACGCCTCCGGTAGTTCTGGCGGTCTCACCCTAGACTCAGATCTTGCCGCTTCCCGCTCTTGTCGAGCGGCGGTCAATTCTGATTGCAACCCAGCCAGTACATTGGCTAGCATTTCCCATGGAGGGTCCGGGGATGAAACTGGCTTTAAAACCGGAGCAGAAATTGTATTCGGAACTGAATCCACAAAACATACTGTACATGTGGTAGATCCATCCGGTAACACACTGCTACAGACTTTGCAATTATGCTTTTTAATTTTTGCTGGTGCCTTACTCATTATGGCGACAGACAATACAATACACAAAAAACAGACACTTGCACGACTCAGTAAAATAGTACGAAGGTGTCTCTATATATATATCTGGCCAAGTGCAGTACACGTGGCCAGTACTATGAAATGTGATCCCAAATTCCCACTAACACCCCTGCGCCTCCGGTGGAGTAGAGATGTAGTACTGGAACGTTCTGGAATCACAACAGGAAGACACAGGAAGCATGGTTAAAATGGCTGCCATGCTTACACTTATAATCACAGTGCAGGTTACAAGCATATAAACTGACATCTATATGAAAATCCTGTGTAATTAACCCTGCAGCCTAGCATACTGCTGTTGCTGCAGGTTATCCCCCCTCATGCCGCTGATTGCAACCTCTGCTAGCAGTTCTGTAATGCCCCCCCTCCCTATATGCTCCGTTGCGGATGCAGTGCGGGGCGGGCAGCGAGCAGCGTGTGGGGCCGCCAGCGGGAGCCGGGTAGCGGGACGCGCTGGGACCGACAGCGGGGAGCGCGTCTTGAAGCGCTCTGAGCAGCGGCCGGAGCAGCGGTGGGGGCCGGAGCAGCGGCGGCGGCCGGAACAGCGGCGGCGGGCGGTCGGTCTGTAGAGGGATCCCGGCGCCATCCTCGGTAAAGAAAACAATGTCCCCACACAGCGGGGCGGCAGCGGGAGCTGACCTCCCCGTTCAACATACCGTGACTCCTGCTGCTGTGGTGAGGCTCCGACGGGGCTTCTCTGCAAGCGTCGGGCAGCCTGTGCAGGATGTCTGTATGGCTGTGAGGGTGCTCATTCAGTGAGGACCGACACGCCACAGCTGCTAGTAGCAGCTTGCACTATCCCTGACCCTGCCTTATGGAAGGGGGAAAGGGATGTGTATGAAAAAAGAAAAATATTCACTAAAAAAAATAAAAATATTCAAAAGAATTGTGGACCAAGCCACAGACCTGTTGCTACTTCGAGCACATAAAAAACACTGAGGTACTCTGGGATATGGAGGGGTGGAGTGTTCTAAATTTAAAACATTCAATACCCTGTTTCCTACGAAAGCCGTCCAGATCCCAAGAGTACTCCAGTGACCCCTAGTGGATGAAAAAGAAAGTGGTTGCAACTCAACTAGAAACCCGCCTGTTTACCCATGACATATATGATCCATCACAGTCAGGATCAGGAGAAAACATAGCACTGAAACAGCCCCGGTATGTGCGCTAATGGCTAGAGCCAATCTTAATTCTTCGGGATCTCTGCAGCATTTGACACCTTGGACCATGGGATTCTGATTTGAGCGCATGAAGAATTTATGTGATCTGGATGGCACATCCCCAGGAGAAGCCTGGAGTCTGCCATGTCCGCTTCTTAGCAGCTGCAGATCCAGATGATGACGGCATCCTATTCATACATGCAGACATCTTCGAAAGATACTTACCCATGTTATGGGCCCATTATAGCTCAACTGAAGGGTCAGATATAAACTGGGGGACCCTCTGGACACAAGGGAGAGAAGAGACACTCACCTCTGACTGATAATCTACCAGCCTTGTAAGTTTTGCAATGGCTTGAGCCATTCTGGAACCCCCGACTCATCCATCTCGCTTCCAGATGGTTGGTCCCTGGTCTACATCTCACAGCGCAGAGTGCCCCTGGCTCTGTACGACCCTTGCAAAATGTTGTACCAAGCATAATGTAATGTAGCAGAAGAGCTAAGCTTTGCTTTGGAAGCCTTTTCTGCTTTCCCTGCTATGTGGCTATTTAACAACAGACACAGGAAAAAACAATCTGCACCGAAAAGCAACAAAACCTGCCTAAAGCTCATTTAGAAAAGGTCCTAATTCATGTAAAAGGCTGAACTTTAAATTAAATCCTGCCAAACCAATAGAAAGGTGCAGGAGAAGCCTACCGCAATGGAACAGTAGTGGAAAAATAAGAATTTACTTACCGATAATTCTATTTCTCGGAGTCCGTAGTGGATGCTGGGGTTCCTGAAAGGACCATGGGGAATAGCGGCTCCGCAGGAGACAGGGCACAAAAGTAAAGCTTTTACAGGTCAGGTGGTGTGTACTGGCTCCTCCCCCTATGACCCTCCTCCAGACTCCAGTTAGGTACTGTGCCCGGACGAGCGTACACAATAAGGAAGGATTTATGAATCCCGGGTAAGACTCATACCAGCCACACCAATCACACCGTACAACTTGTGATCTAAACCCAGTTAACAGTATGATAACAGAGGAGCCTCTGAAAGATGGCTTCCTAAACAATAACCCGAATTAGTTAACAATAACTATGTACAAGTATTGCAGATAATCAGCACTTGGGATGGGCGCCCAGCATCCACTACGGACTCCGAGAAATAGAATTATCGGTAAGTAAATTCTTATTTTCTCTATCGTCCTAAGTGGATGCTGGGGTTCCTGAAAGGACCATGGGGATTATACCAAAGCTCCCAAACGGGCGGGAGAGTGCGGATGACTCTGCAGCACCGAATGAGAGAACTCCAGGTCCTCCTTTGCCAGGGTATCAAATTTGTAAAAATTTACAAACGTGTTCTCCCCTGACCACGTAGCTGCTCGGCAGAGTTGTAATGCCGAGACCCCTCGGGCAGCCGCCCAAGATGAGCCCACCTTCCTTGCGGAATGGGCCTTAACAGATTTAGGCTGTGGCAGGCCTGCCACAGAATGTACAAGTTGAATTTTGTTACAAAACCAACGAGCAATCGACTGCTTAGAAGCAGGTGCACCCAACTTGTTGGGTGCATACAGTATAAACAGCGAGTCAGATTTTCTGACTCCAGCCGTCCTTTGAATGTATATTTTTAAGGCTCTGACAACGTCCAACAACTTGGAGTCCTTCAAGTCGTCTGTAGCCGCAGGCACTACAATAGGCTGGTTCAGGTGAAACGCTGATACCACCTTAGGGAGAAAATGCGGACGCGTCCGCAGCTCTGCCCTATGTCGAATGGAAAATTAAATAAGGGCTTTTATAAGACAAAGCCGCCAGTTCAGATACTCTCCCGGCCGAAGCCAGGGCCAGTAACATAGTCACTTTCCATGTGAGATATTTCAAATCCACATTCTTTAGTGGTTCAAACCAATTGGATTTGAGGAAATCTAAAACTACATTTAGATCCCACGGTGCCACCTTAGGCACCACAGGAGGCTGTATATGCAGTACTCCTTTGATAAAAATCTGGACCTCAGGGACTGAGGCCAATTCTTTGTGGAAGAATATTGATAGGGCCGAAATTTGAACCTTAATAGATCCCAATTTGAGACCCATAGACAATCCTGATTGCAGGAAATGTAGGAAAACGACCCAGTTGAAATTCCTCCATCGGAGCACTCCGCTGCTCGCACCACGCAACATATTTTCGCCAAATACGGCGATAATGCTTCGCGGTGACTTCCTTCCTTGCCTTTATCAAGGTAGGAATGACTTCTTCTGGAATGCCTTTTCCTTTTAGGATCTGGCATTCAACGCCATGCCGTCAAACGCAGCCGCGGTAAGTCTTGAAAAAGACAAGGACCCTGCTGAAGCAGGTCCCTTCTCAGAAGTAGAGGCCACGGATCGTCCATGACCATCTCTTGAAGTTCCGGGTACCAAGTCCTTCTTGGCCAATCCGGAGCCACTAGTCTTACTCCTCTTTGCCGTATAATCCTCAATACCTTTGGTATGAGAGGCAGAGGAGGAAACACATATACCGACTGGTACACCCAAGGTGTTACCAGCGCGTCCACAGCTATTGCCTGCGGATCTCTTGACCTGGCGCAATACCTGTCCAGTGTTTTGTTGAGGCGAGACGCCATCATGTCCACCATTGGTTTTACCCAACGGTTTAATAGCATGTGGAAAACTTCTGGATGAAGTCCCCACTCTCCCGGGTGAAGGTCGTGTCTGCTGAGGAAGTCTGCTTCCCAGTTGTCCACGCCCGGGATGAATACTGCTGACAGTGCTATCACGTGATTCTCCGCCCAGCGAAGGATCCTGGCAGCTTCTGCCATTGCCCTCCTGCTTCTTGTGCCGCCCTGTCTGTTTACATGGGCGACTGCCGTGATGTTGTCCGACTGGATCAACACCGGTCTTCCTTGAAGCAGAGGTTCCGCCTGGCTTAGAGCATTGTAGATTGCTCTTAGTTCCAGAATGCTTATGTGAAGAGACTTTTTCAGGCTCGACCACACTCCCTGGAAATTTCTTCCCTGTGTGACTGCTCCCCAGCCTCTCAGGCTGGCATCCGTGGTCACCAGGATCCAATCCTGTATGCCGAATCTGCGGCCCTCCAATAGATGAGCCTCCTGCAACCACCACAGAAGGGATACCCTTGTCCTCGGCGACAGGGTTATCCGCAGGTGCATCTGAAGATGCGACCCTGACCATTTGTCCAACAGATCCCTTTGCATGGAATCTGCCGAAAGGGATTGCTTCGTAAGAAGCTACCATTTTTTCCCAGGACTCTTGTGCATTGATGTACAGACACCTTTCCTGGTTTTAGGAGGTTCCTGACCAGGTCAGATAACTCCTTGGCTTTTTCTTCGGGAAGAAAAACCTTTTTCTGAACTGTGTCCAGAATCATCCCCAGGAACAGCAGACGAGTTGTCGGCATTAATTGGGATTTTGGAATATTCAGAATCCATCCGTGCTGCTTTAGCACCTCTTGAGATAGTGCTAAACCCATCTCTAGCTGTTCTCTGGACCTTGCCCTTATTAGGAGATCGTCCAAGTATGGGATAATTAATACGCCTTTTCTTCGAAGAAGAAATATTATCTCGGCCATTACCTTTGTAAAGACCCGAGGTGCCGTGGACAAACCAAACGGCAGCGTCTGAAACTGATAGTGACAGTTTTGTACAACGAACCTGAGGTACCCCTGGTGTGAGGGGTAATTGGAACGTGGAGATACGCATCCTTGATGTCCAAGGATACCATAAAGTCCCCTTCTTCCAGGTTCGCTATCACTGCTCTGAGTGACTCCATCTTGAACTTGAACTTCTTTATGTATAGGTTCAAGGACTTCAGATTTAGAATAGGCCTTACCGAGCCATCCGGCTTCGGTACCACAAATAGAGTGGAATAATACCCCTTCCCTTGTTGTAGAAGAGGTACCTTGACTATCACCTGCTGAGAATACAGCTTGTGAATGGCTTCCAAAACCGTCTCCCTTTCTGAGGGGGACGTTGGTAAAGCAGACTTCAGGAAACGGCGAGGTGGCTCTGTCTCTAATTTCAACCTGTACCCCTGAGATATTATCTGCAGGATCCAGGGATTTACCTGCGAGTGAGCCCACTGCGCGCTGTAATTTTTGAGACGACCGCCTACCGCCCCCGAGTCCGCTTGCGAAGCCCCAGCGTCATGCTGAGGCTTTTGTAGAAGCCGGGGAGGGCTTCTGTTCCTGGGAAGGAGCTGCCTGTTGCTGTCTCTTCCCTCGTCCTCTGCCTCGTGGCAGATATGAATAGCCCTTTGCTCTCTTATTTTTAAAGGAACGAAAGGGCTGCGGTTGAAAGGTCGGTGCCTTTTTCTGTTGGGGAGTGACTTGAGGTAGAAAGGTGGATTTCCCGGCCGTAGCCGTGGCCACCAAATCCGATAGACCGACCTCAAATAACTCCTCTACGCATCGCCTGTCCACTGTCGTATCCATAAAGCTCTTCTGGCCGAAATGGACATAGCACTTACCCGTGATGCCAGTGTGCAGATATCTCTCTGTGCATCACGCATATAAAGAAATGCATCCTTTATTTGTTCTAACGACAGTAAAATATTGTCCCTGTCCAGGGTATCAATATTTTCGATCAGGGACTCTGACCAAACTACCCCAGCACTGCACATCCAGGCAGTCGCAATAGCTGGTCGTAGTATAACACCTGCATGTGTGTATATACCTTTTTGGATATTTTCCATCCTCCTATCTGATGGATCTTTAAGTGCGTCCGTCTCAGGAGAGGGTAACGCCACTTGTTTTGATAAGCGTGTTAGCGCTTTGTCCACCCTAGGAGGTGTTTCCCAGCGCTCCCTAACCTCTGGCGGGAAAGGGTATAAAGCCAATAACTTCTTTGAAATTAGCAGTTTTTTATCGGGGCACCCCACGCTTCATCACACACGTCATTTAATTCTTCTGATTCGGTAAAAACTACTGGTAGTTTTTTCACACCCCACATAATACCCTGTTTAGTGGTACCTGTAGTATCAGCTAAATGTAACATCTCCTTTATTGCCAAAATCATATAACGTGTGGCCCTACTGGAAAATACGGTTGATTCGTCACCTTCACCACCGGAATCAGTGCCTGTGTCTGGGTCTGTGTCGACCGACTGAGGCAAGGGACGTTTTACAGCCCCTGACGGTGTTTGAGGCGCCTGGACAGACACTAATTGAGTGTCCGGCCGCCTCATGTCGGCAAACGACTGCTTAAGCGAGTTGACGCTATCCCGTAATTCCACAAATAAAGGCATCCATTCTGGTGTCGACCCCCTAGGAGGTGACATCCTCATATTTGGCAATTGCTCCGCCTCCACACCAATAACGTCCTCATACATGTCGACACACACGTACCGACACACAGCAGACACACAGGGAATGCTCTATACGAAGACAGGACCCACTAGCCCTTTGGGGAGACAGAGGGAGAGTCTGCCAGCACACACCAAAAAGCGCTATATATGACAGGGATAGCCTTATGATTAAGTGCTCCCTTATAGCTGCTTTTATATTAATATATTGCCATTTATTCTGCCCCCCCTCTCTGTTATACCCTGTTTCTGTAGTGCAGTGCAGGGGAGAGACCTGGGAGCCTTCCTGACCAGCGGAGCTGTGACAGAAAATGGCGCCGTGTGCTGAGGAGATAGGCCCCGCCCCTTTTTTGGCGGGCTCGTCTCCCGCTATTTAGTACATTTAGGCAGGGGTAAATATCTCCATATAGCCTCTGGGGCTATATGTGAGGTATTTTTAGCCTTTTTAAAGGTTTTCATTTGCCTCCCAGGGCGCCCCCCCCCAGCGCCCTGCACCCTCAGTGACTGCCGTGTGAAGTGTGCTGAGAGGAAAATGGCGCACAGCTGCAGTGCTGTGCGCTACCTTAAGAAGACTGCAGGAGTCTTCAGCCGCCGATTCTGGACCTCTTCTTGCTTCAGCATCTGTGAGGGGGCCGGCGGCGTGGCTCCGGTGACCATCCAGGCTGTACCTGTGATCGTCCCTCTGGAGCTTCATGTCCAGTAGCCAAGAAGCCAATCCATCCTGCACGCAGGTGAGTTCACTTCTTCTCCCCTCTGTCCCTCGTTGCAGTGATCCTGTTGCCAGCAGGAATCACTGTAAAATAAAAAACCTAAGCTAAACTCTCTAAGCAGCTCTTTATGAGAGCCACCTAGAATTGCACCCTTCTCGGCCGGGCACAAAAATCTAACTGGAGTCTGGAGGAGGGTCATAGGGGGAGGAGCCAGTACACACCACCTGACCTGTAAAAGCTTTACTTTTGTGCCCTGTCTCCTGCGGAGCCGCTATTCCCCATGGTCCTTTCAGGAACCCCAGCATCCACTTAGGACGATAGAGAAATGGTCTATAAACCACAACAAAACTATAAACGGATATAGTTACTATCCCAGCACGCAGGATCCCAATGACAGCAGCATACCGGCAGTAAGTACTGGGGTTTGGGTTACAGTTAGGCTGTGTGTGTACGGGGGGAGCGCAATTATGGTTTTAGGCTGGGACACGCTGAGGTTAGGGCTAGGCTGCGGGAGGGGTAGGTTAGGGTTAAAGTATTTACCAAAATCCATTAGGATTTTGAGCGTTGAGATGCAGCTGTCTACATTGTGACTGTGGGAATTCTGTGTGCCAGTGACGTGCGGTCAGGTGAGGCAGAGCCTCTTCTGTCATAGAAAAATACATAGATGATATTATAAACGTCTTCTTTGTAATATTCTAATCATTATTATAGTCAAAACTCTGGAGAATACTGGTCTGTGACTAGAGAGGCAGTGACTCACCCCCTTCCCTTGTCCAAACATCTGTGATCAAAAGTCACCTTACATAATGCTACACCTGTGTATAATGCCCACATATATATACTGCTGCAGCTTCCTATAACGTCCACATGTATATACTGCTGCCCCTTCCTATAACGCCCACATGTATATACAGCTGCCCCTTCCTATAATACCCACATGTATATACCGCTGCACTTGTGTATAATGCCCACATGTATATACTGCTGCACATTCCTATAACGCCCACATGTATATACTGCTGCACCTTCCTATAACGCCCACATGTATATACTGCTGCACCTTCCTATAACGCCCACATGTATATACTGCTGCACCTTCCTATAACGCCCACATGTATATACTGCTGCACCTTCCTGTAACGCCCACATGTATATACTGCTGCACCTTCCTATAATGACAACATGTACATACTGCTGCCCTGTGTATAATGCCCAAATGTACATACTGCTGCACCTTCCTATAACGCCCACATGTATATACTGCTGCACCTGTGTATAATGCCCACATGTATATACCGCTGCACCTGTGTATAATGTCCACATGTATATACTGCTGCCCCTGTGTATAATGCCCAAATGTACATACTGCTGCCCCTGTGTATAATGCCCACATGTATATACTGCTGCACCTGTGTATAATGCCCACATGTATATACTGCTGCCCCTGTGTATAATGCCCACATGTATATACTGCTGCACCTGTGTATAATGCCCACATGTATATACTGCTGCACCTGTGTATAATGCCCACATGTATATACCGCTGCACCTGTGTATAATGCCCACATGTATATACCGCTGCAACTGTGTACAATGCCCACATGTATATACTGCTACCCCTGTGTATAATGCCCACATGTATATACTGCTACCCCTGTGTATAATGCCCACATGTATATACTGCTACCCCTGTGTATAATGCCCACATGTATATACTGCTGCACCTGTGTATAATGCCCACATGTATATACTGCTGCACCTGTGTATAATGCCCACATGTATATAATGCTACCCCTGTGTATAATGCCCACATGTATTTACCGCTGCACCTTCCTATAATGCCCACATGTATATACCGCTGCGCCTGTGTATAATGCCCACATGTATATACGGCTGCACCTGTGTATAATGCCCACATGTATATACGGCTGCACCTGTGTATAATGCCCACATGTATATACTGCTGCCCCTTCCTATAATGCCCACATGTATATACTGCTGCCCGTGTATAATGCCCACATGTATATACTTCTGCCCCTGTGTATAATGCCCACATGTATATACTGCTACCCCTGTGTATAATGCCCACATGTATATACTGCTACCCCTGTGTATAATGCCCACATGTATATACTGCTACCCCTGTGTATAATGCCCACATGTATATACTGCTGCACCTGTGTATAATGCCCACATGTATATACTGCTGCACCTGTGTATAATGCCCACATGTATATAATGCTACCCCTGTGTATAATGCCCACATGTATTTACCGCTGCACCTTCCTATAATGCCCACATGTATATACCGCTGCGCCTGTGTATAATGCCCACATGTATATACGGCTGCACCTGTGTATAATGCCCACATGTATATACGG
>NW_026967623.1:70000-125000 GCF_028390025.1 Pseudophryne corroboree
TGACTAGCAGCCTCCAGATGGCGCTGTGTACCGGGGACTGCATACTGACTAGCAGCCTCCAGATGGCGCTGTGTACCGGGGACTGCATACTGACTAGCAGCCTCCAGATGGCGCTGTGTACCAGGGACTGCATACTGACTAGCAGCCTCCAGATGGCGCTGTGTACCGGGGACTGCATACTGACTCGCAGCCTCCAGATGGCGCTGTGTACCGGGGACTGCATACTGACTCGCAGCCTCCAGATGGCGCTGTGTACCAGGGACTGCATACTGACTAGCAGCCTCCAGATGGCGCTGTGTACCGGGGACTGCATACTGACTCGCAGCCTCCAGATGGCGCTGTGTACCGGGGACTGCATACTGACTCGCAGCATCCACATGGCGCTGTGTACCGGGGACTGCATACTGACTAGCAGCCTCCAGATGGCGCTGTGTACCGGGGACTGCATACTGACTAGCAGCCTCCAGATGGCGCTGTGTACCAGGGACTGCATACTGACTAGCAGCCTCCAGATGGCGCTGTGTACCGGGGACTGCATACTGACTCGCAGCCTCCAGATGGCGCTGTGTACCGGGGACTGCATACTGACTCGCAGCCTCCACATGGCGCTGTGTACCGGGGACTGCATACTGACTCGCAGCCTCCAGATGGCGCTGTGTACCGGGGACTGCATACTGACTCGCAGCCTCCAGATGGCGCTGTGTACCGGGGACTGCATACTGACTCGCAGCCTCCAGATGGCGCTGTGTACCGGGGACTGCATACTGACTCGCAGCCTCCAGATGGCGCTGTGTACCGGGGACTGCATACTGACTCGCAGCCTCCAGATGGCGCTGTGTACCAGGGACTGCATACTGACTAGCAGCCTCCAGATGGCGCTGTGTACCGGGGACTGCATACTGACTCGCAGCCTCCAGATGGCGCTGTGTACCGGGGACTGCATACTGACTCGCAGCCTCCAGATGGCGCTGTGTACCGGGGACTGCATACTGACTCGCAGCCTCCACATGGCGCTGTGTACCGGGGACTGCATACTGACTCGCAGCCTCCACATGGCGCTGTGTACCGGGGACTGCATACTGACTCGCAGCCTCCACATGGCGCTGTGTACCGGGGACTGCATACTGACTCGCAGCCTCCACATGGCGCTGTGTACCGGGGACTGCATACTGACTCGCAGCCTCCACATGGCGCTGTGTACCGGGGGACTGCATACTGACTCGCAGCCTCCAGATGGCGCTGTGTACCGGGGACTGCATACTGACTCGCAGCCTCCACATGGCGCTGTGTACCGGGGACTGCATACTGACTCGCAGCTTCCAGATGGCGCTGTGTACCGAGGACTGCATACTGACTCGCAGCCTCCAGATGGCGCTGTGTACCGAGGACTGCATACTGACTCGCAGCCTCCAGATGGCGCTGTGTACCGAGGACTGCATACTGACTCGCAGCCTCCAGATGGCGCTGTGTACCGGGGACTGCATACTGACTAGCAGCCTCCACATGGCGCTGTGTACCGGGGACTGCATACTGACTCGCAGCCTCCAGATGGCGCTGTGTACCGGGGACTGCATACTGACTAGCAGCCTCCACATGGCGCTGTGTACCGGGGACTGCATACTGACTCGCAGCCTCCACATGGCGCTGTGTACCGGGGACTGCATACTGACTCGCAGCCTCCACATGGCGCTGTGTACCGGGGACTGCATACTGACTCGCAGCCTCCACATGGCGCTGTGTACCGGGGGACTGCATACTGACTCGCAGCCTCCACATGGCGCTGTGTACCGGGGACTGCATACTGACTCGCAGCCTCCAGATGGCGCTGTGTACCGGGGACTGCATACTGACTCGCAGCCTCCACATGGCGCTGTGTACTGGGGACTGCATACTGACTCGCAGCCTCCAGATGGCGCTGTGTACCGGGGGACTGCATACTGACTCGCAGCCTCCACATGGCGCTGTGTACCGGGGACTGCATACTGACTCGCAGCCTCCACATGGCGCTGTGTACCGGGGACTGCATACTGACTCGCAGCCTCCAGATGGCGCTGTGTACCGGGGACTGCATACTGACTCGCAGCCTCCACATGGCGCTGTGTACCGGGGACTGCATACTGACTCGCAGCTTCCAGATGGCGCTGTGTATCGAGGACTGCATACTGACTCGCAGCCTCCACATGGCGCTGTGTACCGGGGACTGCATACTGACTCGCAGCCTCCACATGGCGCTGTGTACCGGGGACTGCATACTGACTCGCAGCCTCCAGATGGCGCTGTGTACCGGGGACTGCATACTGACTCGCAGCCTCCAGATGGCGCTGTGTACCGGGGACAGCATACTGACTCGCAGCCTCCAGATGGCGCTGTGTACCGGGGACTGCATACTGACTCGCAGCCTCCAGATGGCGCTGTGTACCGGGGACTGCATACTGACTCGCAGCCTCCACATGGCGCTGTGTACCGGGGACTGCATACTGACTCGCAGCCTCCAGATGGCGCTGTGTACCGGGGACTGCATACTGACTCGCAGCTTCCAGATGGCGCTGTGTACCGGGGACTGCATACTGACTCGCAGCCTCCAGATGGCGCTGTGTACCGGGGACTGCATACTGACTCGCAGCCTCCACATGGCGCTGTGTACCGGGGACTGCATACTGACTTGCAGCCTCCACATGGCGCTGTGTACCGGGGGACTGCATACTGACTCGCAGCCTCCAGATGGCGCTGTGTACCGGGGACTGCATACTGACTCGCAGCCTCCACATGGCGCTGTGTACCAGGGACTGCATACTGACTCGCAGCCTCCACATGGCGCTGTGTACCGGGGACTGCATACTGACTCGCAGCCTCCAGATGGCGCTGTGTACCGGGGACTGCATACTGACTCGCAGCTTCCAGATGGCGCTGTGTACCGAGGACTGCATACTGACTCGCAGCCTCCACATGGCGCTGTGTACCGGGGGACTGCATACTGACTCGCAGCCTCCACATGGCGCTGTGTACCGGGGACTGCATACTGACTCGCAGCCTCCACATGGCGCTGTGTACCGGGGACTGCATACTGACTCGCAGCCTCCACATGGCGCTGTGTACCGAGGACTGCATACTGACTCGCAGCCTCCACATGGCGCTGTGTACCGAGGACTGCATACTGACTCGCAGCCTCCACATGGCGCTGTGTACCGAGGACTGCATACTGACTCGCAGCCTCCACATGGCGCTGTGTACCGGGGACTGCATACTGACTCGCAGCCTCCAGATGGCGCTGTGTACCGAGGACTGCATACTGACTCGCAGCCTCCAGATGGCGCTGTGTACCGAGGACTGCATACTGACTCGCAGCCTCCACATGGCGCTGTGTACCGGGGACTGCATACTGACTCGCAGCCTCCAGATGGCGCTGTGTACCGGGGACTGCATACTGACTCGCAGCCTCCACATGGCGCTGTGTACCGAGGACTGCATACTGACTAGCAGCCTCCAGATGGCGCTGTGTACCGGGGACTGCATACTGACTCGCAGCCTCCAGATGGCGCTGTGTACCGAGGACTGCATACTGACTCGCAGCCTCCACATGGCGCTGTGTACCGGGGACTGCATACTGACTCGCAGCCTCCACATGGCGCTGTGTACCGAGGACTGCATACTGACTCGCAGCCTCCACATGGCGCTGTGTACCGAGGACTGCATACTGACTCGCAGCCTCCACATGGCGCTGTGTACCGGGGACTGCATACTGACTCGCAGCCTCCACATGGCGCTGTGTACCGGGGACTGCATACTGACTCGCAGCCTCCACATGGCGCTGTGTACCGAGGACTGCATACTGACTCGCAGCCTCCACATGGCGCTGTGTACCGGGGACTGCATACTGACTCGCAGCCTCCACATGGCGCTGTGTACCGGGGACTGCATACTGACTCGCAGCCTCCAGATGGCGCTGTGAACCGGGGACTGCATACTGACTCGCATCCTCCACATGGCGCTGTGTACCGAGGACTGCATACTGACTCGCAGCCTCCACATGGCGCTGTGTACCGGGGACTGCATACTGACTCGCAGCCTCCAGATGGCGCTGTGTACCGGGGACTGCATACTGACTCGCAGCCTCCAGATGGCGCTGTGTACCGGGGACTGCATACTGACACGCAGCCTCCACATGGCGCTGTGTACCGGGGACTGCATACTGACTCGCAGCCTCCACATGGCGCTGTGTACCGGGGACTGCATATTGACTCGCAGCCTCCAGATAGCGCTGTGTACTGGGGACTGCATACTGACTCGCAGCCTCCACATGGCGCTGTGTACCGAGGACTGCATACTGACTCGCAGCCTCCAGATGGCGCTGTGTACCGGGGACTGCATACTGACTCGCATCCTCCACATGGCGCTGTGTACTGGGGACTGCATACTGACTCGCAGCCTCCACATGGCGCTGTGTACCGAGGACTGCATACTGACTCGCAGCCTCCAGATGGCGCTGTGTACCGGGGACTGCATACTGACTCGCATCCTCCACATGGCGCTGTGTACCGAGGACTGCATACTGACTCGCAGCCTCCAGATGGCGCTGTGTACCGGGGACTGCATACTGACTCGCAGCCTCCAGATGGCGCTGTGTACCGGGGACTGCATACTGACTCGCAGCCTCCAGATGGCGCTGTGTACCGGGGACTGCATACTGACTCGCAGCCTCCACATGGCGCTGTGTACCGGGGACTGCATACTGACTCGCAGCCTCCAGATGGCGCTGTATACCGGGGACTGCATACTGACTCGCAGCCTCCAGATGGCGCTGTGTACCGGGGACTGCATACTGACTCGCAGCCTCCAGATGGCGCTGTGTACCGGGGACTGCATACTGACTCGCAGCCTCCAGACGGCGCTGTGTACCGGGGACTGCATACTGACTCGCAGCCTCCAGATGGCGCTGTGTACCAGGGACTGCATACTGACTAGCAGCCTCCAGATGGCGCTGTGTACCGGGGACTGCATACTGACTCGCAGCCTCCAGACGGCGCTGTGTACCGGGGACTGCATACTGACTCGCAGCCTCCACATGGCGCTGTGTACCGGGGACTGCATACTGAATCGCAGCCTCCAGATGGCGCTGTGTACCGGGGACTGCATACTGAATCGCAGCCTCCAGATGGCGCTGTGTACCGGGGACTGCATACTGAATCGCAGCCTCCAGATGGCGCTGTGTACCGGGGACTGAATACTGACTCGCAGCCTCCACATGGCACTGTGTACCGGGGACTGCATACTGAATCGCAGCCTCCAGACGGCACTGTGTACCGGGGACTGCATACTGAATCGCAGCCTCCAGATGGCGCTGTGTACCGGGGACTGCATACTGACTAGCAGCCTCCAGATGGCGCTGTGTACCGGGGACTGCATACTGAATCGCAGCCTCCAGATGGCGCTGTGTACCGGGGACTGCTCCTCTCACAGGGATAAACGCTAGAGCTCAGACACTCTTACTGAGACCAGAACAGTCCTTTGGGATCGTGTGACCGGCGCTCGGGATCCCGGCCATCAGAATAGCAGCAGGGGGGCGAGTGCGATGAAGCCACAACTCTATTGGTGGAATAGTCCCTGTGTGTTGGCATTCCGCCAGCCGGCTTTTCAAGCGGGCGGGATCCTGACATCGGTATAGTGGTCCTCTATCCAAGCCCTGCTAAATAGAATGTGCCTTATTCCTAAATTGGGGATAGGTGGCGGTAGGAGTGGTCACATGTTCTGGAGGAGGGCAAAGCTTTCTTTCAACCTGTCCATATTCCTGAGCCAGCTCACTCACCCTTTATCACCAACGACCCTTAATAAACATGCCCCGATATTACCAGACCAATATGTACAGACCATTCTCACCCTTACATCCCAGAACACTAAGCCCCAAGTACATACTGTCCTCACCAAGGTCCATGTCTTCTGCTTTGGGCCTCTGGGTGTAGGGAATTCCCTTATAGACGGCATCCAGCAGCTTATCCTTGGTCTGGGTCACTGTATCACAATTAATGACCTTCACAGGGATTTCTGTTCCATTCTCACTGTCTGGGCAAATGCAGCTCAGGGTCTATGAAAGAACGAGAGAGGCCGGGGTAACCGTGTGAGGTAGAGCGGGGATTATTAGATGGGAATAACAGCGGACAGGGCGTTACTGACCAGTACTTTGTAGTCAATCTGTTGCCGGATGAGCTTGTCCTCGCTCAGTGAGTACCTGGCCTCCCCAGTAATGGCATCGATTGGCCCTTTTTCCATTTGTTGCTTGATGGCACAAAAAAGCATGAAGAGCGGCTCACCTGCACATTCCTAGAGGCAGGACAACATGTACCGTTACTGCAGACAGGATACAGATAATCTGCACAGGAAAAGGCCCACATATACAGCACATGGCACAGGGCCCACATATACAGCACATGGCCCACATATACAGCACATGGCACAGGGCCCACATATACAGCACATGGCACAGGGCCCACATATACAGCACATGGCACAGGGCCCACATATACAGCACATGGCACAGGGCCCACATATACAGCACATGGCACAGGGCCCACATATACAGCACATGGCACAGGGCCCACATATACAGCACATGGCACAGGGCCCACATATACAGCACATGGCACAGGGCCCACATATACAGCACATGGCACAGGGCCCACATATACAGCACATGGCACAGGGCCCACATATACAGCACAGGGCCCACATATACAGCACATGGCACAGGGCCCACATATACAGCACATGGCACAGGGCCCACATATACAGCACATGGCACAGGGCCCACATATACAGCACATGGCACAGGGCCCATATATACAGCACATGGCACAGGGCCCACATATACAGCACATGGCACAGGGCCCACATATACAGCACATGGCACAGGGCCCACATATACAGCACATGGCACAGGGCCCATATATACAGCACACGGCACAGGGCCCACATATACAGCACACGGCACAGGGCCCACATATACAGCACACGGCACAGGGCCCACATATACAGCACATGGCACAGGGCCCACATATACAGCACATGGCACAAGGCCCACATATACAGCACATGGCACAGGGCCCACATATACAGCACATAGCCCACATATACAGCACACGGCACAGGGCCTATATATACAGCACACGGCACAGGGCCCACATATACAGCACACGGCACAGGACCCACATATACAGCCCACGGCACAGGGCCCACATATACAGCACATGGCACAGGGCCCACATATACAGCACATGGCACAGGGCCCACATATACAGCACATGGCACAGGGCCCACATATACAGCACATGGCCCACATATACAGCACAGGGCCCATATATACAGTACATGGCACAGGGCCCCCATATATACAGCACGTGGCACAGGGCCCATATATACAGCACAGGGCCCATATATACAGCACACGGCCCACATATACAGCACACGGCATAGGGCCCACATACACAGCACACGGCACAGGGCCCACATACACAGCACACGGCCCACATATACAGCACATGGCACAGGGCCCACATATACAGCACACGGCATAGGGCCCACATACACAGCACACGGCACAGGGCCCACATATACAGCACACGGCCCACATATACAGCACATGGCACAGGGCCCACATATACAGCACACGGCACAGGGCCCACATATACAGCACACGGCACAGGGCCCACATATACAGCACATGGCACAGGGCCCACATATACAGCACATGGCACAGGGCCCACATATACAGCACATGGCACAGGTCCCACATATACAGCACATGGCACAGGGCCCACATATACAGCACATGGCACAGGGCCCACATATACAGCACACGGCCCACATATACAGCACATGGCACAGGGCCCACATATACAGCACACGGCCCGTATATACAGCACACGGCACAGGGCCCACATATACAGCACAGGGCCCATATATACAGCACATGACACAGGGCCCACATATACAGCACATGGCACAAGGCTCACATATATACAGCACACGGCACAGGGCCCACATATACAGCACATGGCACAGGGCCCACATATACAGCACAGGGCCCACATATACAGCACACGGCCCAGGGCCCACATATACAGCACACGGCACAAGGCCCACATATATACAGCACACGGCACAGGGCCCACATATACAGCACATGGCATAGGGCCCACATATACAGCACGTGGCACAGGGCCCATATATAACAGCACATGGCACAGGGTCCATATATACAGCACATGGCACAGGGCCCACATATACAGCACATGGCACAGGGCCCACATATACAGCACACGGCACAGGGCCCATATATACAGCACATGGCACAGGGCCCACATATACAGCACATGGCACAAGGCCCACATATATACAGCACACGGCACAGGGCCCACATATACAGCACAGGGCCCACATATACAGCACACGGCCCATGGCCCACATATACAGCACATGGCACAGGGCCCACATATACAGCACATGGCACAAGGCCCACATATATACAGCACACGGCACAGGGCCCACATATACAGCACATGGCACAAGGCCCACATATACAGCACGTGGCACAGGGCCCATATATAACAGCACATGGCACAGGGCCCACATATACAGCACGTGGCACAGGGCCCACATATACAGCACGTGGCACAGGGCCCATATATAACAGCACATGGCACAGGGTCCATATATACAGCACATGGCACAGGGCCCACATATACAGCACATGGCACAGGGCCCACATATACAGCACATGGCACAGGGCCCATATATACAGCACATGGCACAGGGCCCACATATACAGCACATGGCACAAGGCCCACATATATACAGCACACGGCACAGGGCCCACATATACAGCACAGGGCCCACATATACAGCACACGGCCCATGGCCCACATATACAGCACATGGCACAGGGCCCACATATATACAGCACACGGCACAGGGCCCACATATATACAGCACACGGCACAGGGCCCACATATACAGCACATGGCACAAGGCCCACATATACAGCACGTGGCACAGGGCCCATATATAACAGCACATGGCACAGGGCCCACATATACAGCACGTGGCACAGGGCCCACATATACAGCACGTGGCACAGGGCCCATATATAACAGCACATGGCACAGGGTCCATATATACAGCACATGGCACAGGGCCCACATATACAGCACGTGGCACAGGGCCCATATATAACAGCACATGGCACAGGGCCCACATATACAGCACGTGGCACAGGGCCCACATATACAGCACGTGGCACAGGGCCCATATATAACAGCACATGGCACAGGGCCCACATATACAGCACAGGGCCCACATATACAGCACGTGGCACAGGGCCCATATATAAAAGCACATGGCACAGGGCCCACATATACAGCACAGGGCCCATATATGCAGCACATGGCCCACATATACAGTACATGGCACAGGGCCCATATATACAACACATGGCACAGGGCCCACATATACAGCACATGGCACAGGGCCCACATATACAGCATATGGCACAGGGCCCACATATACAGCACATGGCACAGGGCCCACATATACAGCACATGGCACAGGGCCCACATATACAGCACACAGCCCACATATACAGCACATGGCACAGGGCCCACATATACAGCACACAGCCCACATATACAGCACATGGCACAGGGCCCACATATACAGCACATGGCACAGGGCCCACATATACAGCACATGGCACAGGGCCCACATATACAGCACATGGCACAGAGCCCACATATACAGCACATGGCACAGGGCCCACATATACAGCACATGGCACAGGGCCCATATATGCAGCACAGGGCCCACATATACAGTACATGGCACAGGGCCCACATATACAGCACACGGCACAGGGCCCACATATACAGCACACGGCACAGGGCCCACATATACAGCACACGGCCCACATATACAGCATATGGCACAGGGCCCACATATACAGCACATGGCACAGGGCCCACATATACAGCACACGGCCCACATATACAGCACATGGCACAGGGCCCACATATACAGCACACAGCCCACATATACAGCACATGGCACAGGGCCCACATATACAGCACATGGCACAGGGCCCACATATACAGCACATGGCACAGGGCCCACATATACAGCACATGGATCAGAGCCCACATATACAGCACATGGCACAGGGCCCACATATACAGCACATGGCACAGGGCCCATATATGCAGCACAGGGCCCACATATACAGTACATGGCACAGGGCCCATATATACAACACATGGCACAGGGCCCACATATACAGCACATGGCACAGGGCCCACATATACAGCACATGGCACAGAGCCCACATATACAGCACATGGCACAGAGCCCACATATACAGCACATGGCACAGGGCCCACATATACAGCACACGGCCCACATATACAGCACATGGCACAGGGCCCACATATACAGCACACGGCCCATATATACAGCACACGGCACAGGGCCCACATATACAGCACACGGCACAGGGCCCATATATACAGCACATGACAGGGCCCACATATACAGCACATGGCACAAGGCTCACATATATACAGCACACGGCACAGGGCCCACATATACAGCACAGGGCCCACATATACAGCACACGGCCCAGGGCCCACATATACAGCACATGGCACAAGGCCCACATATATACAGCACACGGCACAGGGCCCACATATACAGCACATGGCATAGGGCCCACATATACAGCACGTGGCACAGGGCCCATATATAACAGCACATGGCACAGGGTCCATATATACAGCACATGGCACAGGGCCCACATATACAGCACATGGCACAGGGCCCACATATACAGCACACGGCCCACATATACAGCACATGGCACAAGGCCCACATATATACAGCACACAGCACAGGGCCCACATATACAGCACATGGCCCACATATACAGCACATGGCACAGGGCCCACATATACAGCACATGGCACAGAGCCCACATATACAGCACATGGCACAGAGCCCACATATACAGCACATGGCACAGAGCCCACA
The DNA here is from genome assembly GCF_028390025.1 of Pseudophryne corroboree. Classification (NCBI taxonomy): domain Eukaryota; kingdom Metazoa; phylum Chordata; class Amphibia; order Anura; family Myobatrachidae; genus Pseudophryne; species Pseudophryne corroboree. The sequence goes on from NW_026967623.1 coordinate 81,065, forward strand.
TATACAGCACATGGCACAGAGCCCACATATACAGCACATGGCACACATTGACGCACCTTGAGGAATTTATACAGTAGGAATGTGAACCAGTTCGTTAACATCTTCTCTGCCACAGACTCCGTCCTGCAGGGACAAGAAAGACATGGTAACCACATACTCATATATTCACAACAGCTATATACAGAGCACAATACGCTGGAGTCCATCATTAACCTAAAGAGCACTGCTGGTTCTCTATAAGGGCGGGATGTATCAACATACATCACCGCTCTCGCCGCCTATCGCAGCGATGTTGATCACATATGTACTAACATACTATATGCGATCAGTATTGCAATGCGGTGACGGAGGGCCCCCCCCCCCCGCGATACCTGTGAGGTGGGGTGCGCGGGGTCTCCGTCTCCTCCCCGGGAAGCAGCAGCAGGCTGTCCCCGGCGCCTCCTCCTCCCCCCTGCACCTGGAAGGACCTGCGGCTGCGTTGCTAGGGGGAGGAAGAGATTACCTTCCGGGTCCAGGCTTCCTGGAGGAAGGTATGCCGGGGGGGACGGGGATCGGCGTCTGCAGCGGGGGTCGGAATCTGTGGTGGCCGGCGAAAAACCCATAGGCTTCTATAGGGTATCACCTTCACTGGCGAAAACGAGGCGTTGGGTGATAGTACATACGAAAATCCAATAAAAACCCAGAAAACGGGGTTTTATTGCATTTTCCCTTTAGTACATTCCGCCCTAAATATGTAGAGTTAGTCACAGCCTGAGCACTGAAGGTGAGAACAATGAGAACATGCCAAGTCCTCAAAGACTGAAACATGGACCGTGGAGTGCGGCATGTAATGTAGTGAATGGTGAACGCCATTACATTATTACATATATACACTGTGGGCCAGTCTGAGTGTATATATATATATATATATATATATATATATATATATATATAAAATAAGATTTTACTCACCGGTAAATCCATTTATCGTAGTCCGTAGTGGATGCTGGGCCTCCGTAAGGACCATGGGGAATAGCGGCTCCGCAGGAGACTGGGCACAACTAAAGAAAGCTTTAGGACTACCTGGTGTGCACTGGCTCCTCCCTCTATGACCCTCCACCAGACCTCAGTTAGGATACTGTGCCCGGAAGAGCTGACACAATAAGGAAGGATTTTGAATCCCGGGTAAGACTCATACCAGCCACACCAATCACACCGTATAACTCGTGATACTATACCCAGTTAACAGTATGAAATATAACTGAGCCTCTCAACAGATGGCTCAACAATAACCCTTTAGTTAGGCAATAACTATAAACAAGTATTGCAGACCATCCGCACTTGGGACGGGCGCCCAGCATCCACTACGGACTACGAGAAATAGATTTACCGGTGAGTAAAATCTTATTTTCTCTGACGTCCTAAGTGGATGCTGGGACTCCGTAAGGACCATGGGGATTATACCAAAGCTCCCAAACGGGTGGGAGAGTGCGGATGACTCTGCAGCACCGAATGAGCAAACTCTAGGTCCTCCTCAGCCAGGGTATCAAACTTGTAGACTCTTGCAAAAGTGTTTGAACCCGACCAAGTAACAGCTCGGCAAAGTTGTAAAGCCGAGACCCCTCGGGCAGCCGCCCAAGAAGAGCCCACCTTCCTCGTGGAATGGGCTTTTACTGATTTAGGGTGCGGCAGTCCAGCCGCAGAATGTGCAAGTTGAATCGTGCTACAGATCCAGCGAGCAATAGTCTGCTTAGAAACAGGAGCACCCAGCTTGTTGGGTGCATACAGGATAAATAGCGAGTCAGTTTTCCTGACTCCAGCCGTCCTGGAAACATATATTTTCAGGGCCCTGACTACGTCCAGTAACTTGGAGTCCTCCAAGTCCCAAGTAGCCGCAGGCACCAGAATAGGTTGGTTCACATGAAAAGCTGATACCACCTTAGGAAGGAATTGGGAACGAGTCCTCAATTCCGCCCTATCCATATAAAAAAATCAGATAAGGGCCTTTGCATGACAAAGCCGCCAATTCTGATACACGCCTGGCCGACGCCAAGGCCAACAGCATGACCACTTTCCACGTGAGGTATTTTATCTCTACGGATTTAAGTGGCTCAACCCAATGCGACTTAAGGAAATCCACGTTGAGATCCCACGGTGCCACTGGAGGCACAAACGGGGGCTGAATATGCAGCACTCCCTTAACAAAAGTCTGAACTTCAGGCAGTGAAGCCAGTTCTTTTTTGGAAGAAAATGTACAGAGCCGAAATCTGGACCTTAATGGAACCCAATTTTAGGCCCATAGTCACTCCTGACTGTAGGAAGTGCAGAAATCGACCCAGTTGAAATTCCTCCGTTGGGGCCTTCCTGGCCTCACACCAAGCAACATATTTTCGCCAATCCAATAGATTGTTAGCTCTTCAGAGCAGGGCCCTCTTTCCTCTTGTTATCTAAGCCCTCGTCTCAACACATTTCACTCACAGCTCTCCCCTACTCAACGACCATCTTTATCCTGCTAGTAAAGGCTCATCTCCATCTATGACCACCAGCCTCTAGTAGTACGATGATCACTCCCTCAATACTTACATCTTAGCTGTACTATGTCTTGAGAATGTGTGGTGCTCTGTAACCTGTACTCTATTTCTGTTATTTATTTACTGTAATGCAATGTTTTGTCCCCTGTACTGTCCTTTGTACGGCGCTGCGAAACACATGTGGCGCCTTATAAATAAAATGTAATAATAATAATAATAATAATAATAATTATGTTTTGCGATCACATCTTTCCTAGCCTTAAACAGCGTAGGAATGACTTCCTCCGGAATGCCTTTTTCCTTTAGGATCTGGTGTTCAACCGCCATGCCGTCAAACGCAGCCGCGGTAAGTCTTGGAACAGACAGGGCCCCTGCTGCAGCAGGTCCTGTCTGAGCGGCAGAGGCCATGGGTCCTCTGAGATCATTTCTTGAAGTTCTGGGTACCAAGCTCTTCTTGGCCAATCCGGAACCACGAGTATAGTTCGTACTCCTCTCCTCCTTATTATTCTCAGTACCTTGGGCATGAGAGGCAGAGGAGGGAACACATACACCGACTGGTACACCCACGGTGTTACCAGAGCGTCCACAGCTATCGCCTGAGGGTCTCTTGACCTGGCGCAATATCTTTGTAGCTTTTTGTTGAGGCGGGACGCCATCATGTCCACCTGTGGCCTTTCCCACCGGTGTACAATCATTTGGAAGACTTCTGGATGAAGTCCCCACTCTCCCAGGTGGAGGTCGTGCCTGCTGAGAAAGTCTGTTTCCCAGTTGTCCACTCCGGGAATGAACACTGCTAACAGTGCTAACACATGATTTTCCGCCCATCGGAAAATCCTTGTGGCTTCTGCCATCGCCATCCTGCTTCTTGTGCCGCCCTGTTGGTTTACATGGGCGACCGCCGTGATGTTGTCTGACTGGATCAGCACCGGCTGGTGTTGAAGCAGGGGTCTAGCCTGACTTAGGGCATTGTGAATGGTGCTTAGTCCCAGAATATTTTTGTGTAGGGAAGTCTCCTGACTCGACCATAGTCCTTGGAAGTTTCTTCCCTGTGTGACTGCCCCCCAGCCTCGAAGGCTGGCATCTTTTCTAGGAGCTCAGGAGAGCCCCTAGTGTGCATCCAGCTCAGCCGGGCACAAGATTCTAACGGAGGTCTGGAGGAGGGTCATAGAGGGAGGAGCCAGTGCACACCAGGTAGTCCTAAAGCTTTCTTTAGTTGTGCCCAGTCTCCTGCGGAGCCGTTATTCCCCATGGTCCTTACGGAGGCCCAGCATCCACTTAGGACGTCAGAGAAATATATATATATATATATATATATATATATATATATATATATATATATATATATACATACACACACACACACACATACATATATACACACACACATATACACCATACTACACTCACTCTCTATCTATAAAACGAACAGGTGTATAAGCAGCACTCACTATAGGTAATTCAGACAGCTCAGATGCCCTCCTAGGTACCTACAACGAGGTCCAACATAACATAGACGGACAGGCGTCACTCGGATGGAAGAAAACTTCAGATGAAGGTAAGGGATTTCACTTACCTGCGTCTGAAGTTTTCTTCCATCCGAGTGCCACCTCTCCGCCTATGTGATAGCTATCTATCTAGCGCTCTTGACCTCAGACTGGGGCGACGGTTTTATCTTTCAGCAGGACAACGACCCTAAGCACACAGCCAAGATATCACAGGAGTGGCTTCAGGACAACTCTGTGAATGTGAGTGGCCCAGCCAGAGCACAGACTTGAATCTGATTGAACATCTCTGGAGAGATGTGAAAATGGCTGTGCACCGACGTTTCCCATCCAACCTGATGGAGCTTGAGAGGTGCTGCAAAGAGGAATGGGGCGAAACTGCCCAAAGATAGGTGTGCCAAGCTTGTGGCATCATATTCAAAAAGACTTGAGGCTGTAACTGCTGCCAAAGGTGTGTCAACAAAGTATTGAGCAAAGGCTGTGAATACTTATGTACATATGAATTCTTAGTTTTTTATTTTTAGTAAATTTGCAACTCTTTTTCCACGTTGTCATTATGGGGTATTGTGTGTAAAATTTTGAGGGAAATTTTTTTTTATTCCAGTTTGGAATAAGGGTGTAACGTAAGAAAATGTGGAAAAAATAGGATTTTGGTACTTACCAGGTAAATCCTTTTCTTTGAATCCATAGGGGGCACTGGAGTACTATTGGGATATGGACGGTGTTAGCAAGGACTGGGCACTGAATATTCAAATTTCAGTAACTCTCCTCCCCTCCATACTCCCAGAATACCTCAGTGTTTTTTCCTGAGGCGAACAGGATAGAGAGAATGAACAATGGAGAATTACATATAACATTATAACATAACGGACAACAATAAAGTTGACACATAACGTAACTGACAACTAACCAGTTGACACCATAACCGATAAATCGGTGAGAATGTGTTACCATAAGATCCACTGAACTTACCACAACCAGGTAAAACTGCTCTGGGTGGGCGTCCAGTGCCCCCTATGGATTCAAAGAAAAGGATTTACCTGGTAAGTACCAAAATCCTATTTTCTTTTTCATCCACTAGGGGTCACTGGAGTACTCTTGGGACGTACCAAAGCTTCCCTCGTGGGCGGGAGAGCTGTTTGGCACCTGTAACACTAGGCGGCCAAAGCTAGATGCTGATGCCGCAAACGTATCAAAATTGTAAAAGCGCACAAACGTGTGCACTGATGACCACGTAGCCGCACGGCAAAGCTGCGTCGTAGAAGCCCCACGACCAGCTGCCCATGAAGTTCCCACAGAATGTGTGGAATGAGCTGTTACTGATGTAGGCGGCTGTAACCTAGCATGAAGGTAAGCCTGACGTATGGTCAGTATAATCCATCTGGATAAAGTCTGCTTAGAAGCTGGCCAACCCATTTTGGCAGCATCATAGAGAACAAACAACGTATCCGTCTTACAAACTGTAGACGTTCGGGATACATAAACGCGTAATGCGCGTACCACATCCAAAGTTCCAGAATGTCCTGTTAACACAGGAACTACTATTGGTTGATTGATGTGAAAAGATGACACTACCTTTGGCCAGAAAGCGGGATTCGTCCGAAGCTCCGCTCTGTCATCATGAAACACTAAAAACAGTGGCTTGCATGCCAATGCACCCAAATCTGAAACACGCCTTGCAGAAGCTAAGGCTAGGAGAAAAATCGTTTTCCAAGTGAGAAACTTAATATCCACTTGATGTAAGTGTTCAAAATATGAAGACTGTAAGAAATCTAAAACCAGATTCAAGTCCCATGGCGCTGTAGGTGGAATGAATGGAGGCTGTACTCTGAGGACACCTTGCAGAAAGGTGTGTACAGGCGGCAATAGAGCCAATCGTTTTTGAAAGCAAATTGACAAAGCAGAGACCTGCACCTTTAGTGTAGATAAACGCAGTCCTCCATCTAAGCCCGTCTGTAGAAATAACAAAAGATGGGATAACTTGAAAGATGTTGTCGGAAACTTCAGAGCTTCACACCAACCTATATAGGCACGCCAAATCCTGTAATAATGAGCTGTCGTAAGTGGATTTCTAGCACGTAACATGGTTACTATAACCGATAGTGGCATGCCCTCTCTTCTTAAGAGGGCGGTCTCAACAGCCACCCGGTCAAACGCATCCGCGCTAAATCGGGGTAAAGGAATGGACACTGTTGTAACAAGTCCGGACGTAGCGGAAGCGGGCAAGGATCGTCTGCGAGTAGCCCGTGAAGATCCGAGAACCAAGCTCTCCGAGGCCAATGAGGCGCCACTAGTATGACTGTGGCGGACTCTCATTTGATCCGTTTTAGCAACAAAGGGAGCAGCGGAAATCCGTTTTAGCAACAGAGGGAGACTGGGGCGTTTGGTGATTATGGCGAGATGCCATCAGGTCCACTTGAGGGTAACCCCACCTCTGGACCAACATGTGAAACCCTTCTGGATTTAATGCCCATTCTCCTGGATGAAAATCCCGATGGCTGAGATAATCCGCCTCCCAGTTGTCCATTATCGGAATGACCACTACCGACAATATCACTTGGTGATGGGCGGCCCAATTGAGGATTCGAGCTACTTCCCGCATGCCATGCGGCTTCTCGTTCCTCCTTGTTTGTTGATGTACGTGACCGCCGTTGCGTTGTCTGACTGCACTTGGACAGTCTGAGACCGAAGCATGTGCACTACTTGTCGTAGCACATTGTAAATTGGCCGGAGTTCTAGGACATTTATAGACAGCAATCTTTCTTGATCCGCCCAGAGACCCTGGAGCTGACAATTTTGAACTACAGCTCCCCAACCTCTGAGACTCGCGTCTGTGGTTAGAACTATCCAATTCCAGACGCCGAACCGATTTCCTGCGGTTAGATTGTGTACTTGGAGCCACCAGAGTACAGAAACTCTGGCCCGTGGAGACAACCTCACCTCTAGTGAATCTGCAGATACGAGCCCGACCACTGTGCGAGCACATGCAGTTGAAAAGGACGTGAGTGAAATCTTCCGAACAGAAGCGCTTTGAAAGTCGCCACCATTGTGCCTAAGAGGCGAATGCACAAATGTACCGAGGCTTGAGCACTAATCGTACCAGATGACGAATAGTCTGTACTTTCTGTTCTGGTAGGCAAATTCTTCGATCTACCGTATCGAGAATCATCCCTAGGAATTGAAGTCGTTGAGACGGAATCCGATGTGAGTTCTTGAAGATGACAATCCAACCGTGCTGAACCAGCACATTGTACGTTAGCAACACATGTTGCAGGCGCATTTGGCGAGACGGAGCTTTGATGAGCAAATCGTCTAAATACGGAACTATTATCACTTCCAGGGATATGAGATGAGCCATCATAACAGACATCACTTTGGTGAATACCCTAAGCGCCTACGAGAGGGCAAACGGTAGAGCCTGAAACTGATAATGGATCTGCCGTATCGCAAAACGCAAGAACCTCTGATGAGGTGGGCAAATCGGAATGTGTAAGTACGCATCCTCGAGATCCAGCGCAATTATGAATTTCCTGTGGCTCTAAACCTGCAAGTACTGTCCGCAGAGATTCCATCTTGAATCTGTAGTAAGTATTCAATATTGGCCTGACCGAGCCATCCGGCTTTGGTACCACAGACTGGAATAATAACCCTGACCTTGTTGGTGTACAGGGACTGGAAACAAAACTGCTGAATCCAGCAGAGAGTGAATGGCAATTTACCGAACCGCCCTCTTGGCGTCCGACACAGGCAGTCCTGTCTTGAAAAACCGCAGAGGCGGTAGACAGTCAAACTCTTATCTTTTAACACTAAATTGCGGATCCACCCATCTGTGGATGTCTGGAACCACGCCAAATTAAACGTCTGAAGGCGTGCTCCCACAACTGGAGAACCGAGATGGGCTGGGAGCCCGTCCTGCCACTGGCTTGCCGGTGACCTTAGCGTTTGGACGACTGGTGTTGTTTTGCTGAAAAACACGTCCTCGACCTCGCCTACCAGGCGTGGCTGTTTCTCTACCACGGCCTCAAAAGGGCTGAGGTCTAAAGGATTCGAACACTGGTCCAGAGTATACCTTTGTCCAAATTAGGACCAAACAACCTTCGCATAAGGTAATGCTTTGATTCTCTCTCGACCTTTGCCTCCGCCTGCTAAGGACGCAGCCAGAGCACTTGTCGTGCCACCACGAATGACGCTGAAATGTGAGAACTGACTAGGCAGACGTCCGTAGAAGCTGTACATAGATAATCAGATTTGATCAGCGAGAAGCATAAGGTGGACGTTTTGTAGGGCGGACATGAGTCCTGTTATACAGACAAGCAACTCCGTAGTTACCCAAATGCCAACCAAACACGGTCGAAGCAACACCCCTGCTGCTGTATACAGCGACTCTAGCATAGCTCCCATGGAGAGGTCACTGACTTTGGAAACGGGTAACTAGACTGAAATCGGCGAGGTTTAGAAACCTGTGTATCAGGATCCTATTAACATCTTATTTAGAGATTCCGAAAAAAAAATAAGAAACACACTGGAGAACTGTGGTCTAGTAAAGACCACCTTATAAATTGTCAGAGCCTCTTCAGTCTGACGCACCCACACTATCTGACTGCTGGTCTATTCACCCTTCTCACATTCATCTTGCGCAGTTAGGCCTGGCATAGAATCGTTAGGATTGCAACATAGCAGAAACTGGGAATTTATAAGGCAAATGAGAACTATCTTTGCAAAATAGGAGATGAAATGGGAGTATAAAATATACTGTGCATGTGGTAGAACTCACCGGGAACCCACTGGTACAGACATTGCAGTGAAACAACTTTCCCGTCTTTGCTGGTGACTTACTTATTATGTAACCAGACAAATAAATAGACAAAGACAAACCAATTCCACCTCAGTAAAATTGCGAAAATGTGTATATGGTCAAAATGCAGTGCACGTGGCCAGACCATAAGAAACCTGACTCAAAAATTCCTACCAACACCCCTGCGCCATCCGGAGGAGCAGTGTTTTAGGACAGGAACGTTCTGGAAAAGAAACAGAAAGTATGATTAAAATGGCCTCCATCCATGTGCTTATAGTCAAAGAACATATAGCATATTTCCTTACATGACCATATATACATACAGTATTTTATATACATTTTCTATGGTATAACATCTTGTATGATATAACAAATGCTACACGAATGCATAGATAACACAATGCAGCCCCTTTTTTAGTATAGATGTATTGCTGCTGCTGTGGCATAATCTCTCCCCCCCCCCCCCCTGCAGCTGCGCTACAAGTAATAGGGACAGGGAAACTCCTGACTGCCCAGCATGAGCTCACTAGTTACTAGAGGGCTGTTTTACAGGGACAGACCGCGGCAGCAGTGTGCACTGTCCGCGGTCTGAGTGATCAGAGGCGCCGACATCCCCCCCCCCCTGCTACCCTTAGTGTGTGCAGGGAGCGCTGGCAGTGCTGAGCTGCCGGACGTTATTGAGACAGACCGCGGCAGCAGTGAACGCTGTCCGCGGTCTCAGCGGTTACCTTCCCCTAAGCCCCCGGCCGTTACAGGGACAGACCGCGGCAGCACTGAACGCTGTCCGCGGTCTGATTGCATTACAGGCAGGGAGCGCTGAGAACGGCGCTTGCAGCGGCCGTCCAGCGCGTCCCTCGGAGCGGCGGTCGGGAATAGTGGAGCGGCGGCGGGGAGCTGATAACAGCGGTGGCGGGGACGGAGCAGCAGGATGCCTGGGGCGACGCACAGAGCAGTCCCCACACACGGCGGGGCAGCAGCGTGAGCTGACCGCCCCGGTCATAAATACCTGGGTTCCTGTGCTCTGACGGGGCTTCTACAGCAAGCTCCGTTCTGCAGCCTCAGCTGAAGGTAGCTGATGTACTTGGGCTCTGACGGGACTTCTTCCAGCAAGCTCCGTTCAGTCCTTTCTGCAGCCTCAGCTGAAGGTAGCTGAGCTGCATGTGGCTGTGAGGGGGCTCCTTTGTGAGGCCCGACACGCCAAGAGCTGCACGCAGCAGCTTCTGTAATCCTGGACCCATAGCTTTTGTGGAAGCTGGGAAAGGATTGTAATGTATTAAAAATAAAAACAAAAATATTTAAAAGTAAAAAATGTATGTCCCCCTCTGGAGGTCCACACTTGTGCTTCCTGTCCATGTGAGCACCGAAAAAACACTGGGGTATTCTGGGAGTATGGAGGGGAGGAGAGTTACTGAAATTTGAATATTCAGTGCCCAGTCCTTGCTAACACCGTCCATATCCCAAGAGTACTCCAGTGACCCCTAGTGGATGAAAAAGAAAGTGAAGCACTGTGAATACTTTCCGGATGCACTGTGTATACATACACACACGTCTTCTCACCTGCGCAAAAGTAGTTTAGGGTGGTTCTTGCTCTCCAGGTTCTTCTCGATTAGGTCACTTAACAGCTGTTTGAGGAGGACGGTGGCGTATTCCATTCTGCCCTGGAGCGACACCATAGTCAGTGAGGCTACGTTGCCACGGTCACGCATGGAGAAGCTGCGCTGGTTTTCCAGGGTGTGGATGAAGGTCAGTAGGAAGGTCTTGTTGTTCAGGAGCTGGCCAAAGAGTCTCAGGGCTTTCTCCACATTAGGGGGGATCTGGAGGACATGAAAAAGGAGATTTCCCATATAAAGGATTTGTGCTCAACTAAAGCAAAGTGAAAGTCAAACTTTTTAATTAACATGAAGGCGGTTTTACTGAAAAAGTAATTGGCAAATAATGAATACAAGGTCATTTATGGTTATATTTCTCCTTTTCAGTTCTCGACTTGAGACCAAGGTCAATATGAGGTTTATTTTGCTGGGGTTTATCCTAATTCCCTAATCCAACATGTAGTGTGCATAATGGCTCCATTATTTTAGTAACTTCTAATTTGTTATCTTATCAGAAGAACAAAGTGCACAGACCATGGTTCTACACATGAGCTGGAACCAAACGAAGACTAATTCCCCACTGAGGAGAAAAACTCTTCCTAAATTTATTAAAGAAACAGAATCCAGTGATAACAATGTGACTCGCGGGGACCCTCAGAGGCTAGTTACTCCCCCGGCCACGTTCATCGCTCTGCAGGGATGTTACTAGAAATGACGCTATATAAACAGCCTACTACCACTCACGTCCAGCTCCTTGAGTACAGGGTGGTCTTCTATGCCAGGGAACAAGACCCGCATAGCGTAGGTTTTGTAATCCAGAAATGGGATCTTTACTCCGTCCATATTATTGGTCAGCTCATTGATGTCGGTCTGGAGCTCGGCAAATGCTGTAGAACAGAACGCAGAGAACGGTTACCGACACAGCCAGTATTTCTACAGATATCATACAACGTGTCATGTTACAGGACCAGACTAACAGACATGGGGGGTGAGAATCAGAAAGGGAGAGTTTTTGGGAGATTTCCACTGTTTTTTTCAAAGGCTGATTTTGTCATGTAAATGATTCTCACCCCCTCTTACATTCCCCCCTTAGAATAGGGACATGGAGACAAGTAAGAAGCAGATGTAACCATAGTGACCTAATCAGACTTTAACCGCACCTTCATTATAGACCCCAAAAATAGGATTTTGGTACTTACCAGGTAAATCCTTTTCTTTGAATCCACAGGGGGCACTGGAGTACTCTTGGGATATGGACGGTGCGTAGCAGGGAAGGCACATTTAAATATTTAAATGTGTAACCCTCCTCTTCCCTCCTCCATACTCCCAGGATCCTCAGTGTTTTTTACTGAGCCGAATAGGAGCGACAGAGAGGTGAACAATGGAGAATTACATATAACATTATAAACGGACAACAATAAAGTTGACACCTAACATAACGGACAACTAGAAAGTTGTCACTATCATAGATAATCACTATAACATCAGAATTAGTTGGTGATAACGTGTCACCATAAGGTTTCTTGACCTTACTACAAGCTAGTGAAAAACTGCTCTGGGTGGGCGTCCAGTACCCCCTATGGATTCAAAGAAAAGGATTTACCTGGTAAGTAAATTTGTAACACCTGTTAATTTTCTTTTTTTTCGCATTACGGTGAATGAAAATGCTGAAGGTTGAGATAAACCGCTTTTGAGTAGTCGGGTTTCGGAACGAACACTGCCGACAATATTACTTGGTGATGCTCGGCACCATTTGGGATTACAGCAACTTGTCGCTTAGCCCTGCGACATCAAGTCCCTCTTTGTTTGGTGATTTATGCGACTGCCGTCGCGCTTCTAACTGAGGAATCACCTGAGACTGGAACACGTGAACTTACTGTCGCTGTGTATTGTACATTGACTGGAGTACTAGGACATTTATTGTCAGACCTGGTGTGAAGATACACTATGTAGTATTACTACTCCCCAATTGAATGAGGTAAATCTAGACTCTGAACAGTCTCTCCGCGGTGAGATTGAGTATGTGGTGGCATGAGAATAGTGATACACTGTTCTTAGATATAAGCGCATTATCTGATGAATGTCTGACCACTGTGCGATTCAGTTAAAGAGAACATGAGTGCAACTTCCGAAAAAAAATGCTTATAAAACTTACGTATGTTTTCTTACAGTCGCAAGCACAAGTGCACCGAGACTTTCTGTGGATCGAGCACAAATTGTATTACCGAACGAATACCTTGTGCATTCTGTGTCGTAAGGCATGAAATTCCTCGACACGAAACCTGGCTTGATTTGCAGAAGTTGACCATCCAATCGTGCTGAAATAGCACATTGTACGTTAGTAAAGTAGTTTGAAGGAGTATTTGTTGAGACGGAGCTTTGATAAGAAGGTTGTCTAAGCACAGCATTATCACTACCTGGAATCTGAGAGTAGCTATTATCACAGACAGCACCCTTGTGACTACCCGAGGCGCTGACGAGAGGCCAAATAGTAGTGTCTGAAATGATAATGGTTTTGTTGTACTGCAAACCTTGAAGTATGCCTGATATGACAAAAATTGAAAACGTAACTACGCGTCCCTGAGCTTTAGTGACAGGACGATTTCTATAGTAACACGCAATCCCTGACCGCAGGAAGTTTATTTAAAAAATATGTAGTTAGTCACGTACTGATTGAGCCTTTTTAGGATCAATATGGTTATGGAGCAGTCCGCTGTGGTACTACAGAAAAGAAGTTGTAGTAATAACACTGAATGTACAAGAGACTGAATTGCGGTCTACAGGACTGCCTCTGTGCGTTCTGACACAGGCAAGCTTGGCTTGGATGTTGCCTTGGGAAAAGAACCCAGCATGGTAAACAATAGAACTTTATTTTAAACACTAAATTGTGGATTCACAGATCTGTAGATTTCCGCCATCACAACCAATGGAACATCTGAAGATATGTTCCACAAAGATTAATGAAAAGCTCACCAAGCCACTGGTTTGGCAGAACGAACGACGGTCAGTGGTTCAGTTGAAGACCAGCTCCTGTAGAAGAGCCTCGGAAAGGCTGATGTCTATAATATTTGACCGCTGGTGTAGCGTGATTCCATTAGGAACTTGTAAATGGTCGTAAACAGACTTTCACGCCGTAGGCAGCGATTAATTTCCCTAATTTTGGTGTCAACCCTGATGCTGAAATCATACTAACCTGGCTGAGATCCATAGCAGCTAAGCTTAAATACTCAGCCGAAGAAAACCCTTTCCAGACAACACTCGGCTACCAACAGCGGCCGGCATACCTGTACGAGCGGCCGGGCGGCGTGCAGCGCGGGCGCTCTGAAATAGCAGCGCAGCCTCCTATACATGGCGGGCGGCAGTGAGAGCTGGCCGCCCCTGTACTAACCTTGCGGCAGCTGTCGGAAGCTACCGTACGCGGCTTCGGCCACTGTACTCCTGTGGGCAGCTGCGCTGTAAGCGCACTTAGATATATCACTCCTGTTAGAAATCTCCTCCACCCAGCGTTCTCTGGCCTGTTCATGTGGAGGAGATGGCCGCTTAATCCCGGACCCTTACTTCTTTGTATGTGGGGAAGGGATCGTATGCTGCCTGGCTGACACGTCCGTGCTTTTCCTACAAGCGCCCACGTGTCAGCAGCGGCTGGAGGGAGTACAATCCCGGACCCACACTTCTTAGTAAGTGGGGAAGGGATTGTCTGTAAAATCAAAATCAAAAATGAAAATGTAAAAAGTAAAATCAAAATTGAGCTTTCAGCTCATGATGTGCTTCCATGAGGCACATAAAAAACACTGAGGATCCTGGGAGTATGGAGGAGGGAAGAGGAGGGTTACACATTTAAATATTTAAATGAGCCTTCCCTGCTACGCACCGTCCATATCCCAAGAGTACTCCAGTGACCTCTAGTGGATGAAAAAGAAATTCATTTTACAAGCAATTTAGGATTTATACCCAGGCTGAATTTTTGCATTAACAGACCACTTAGAGCATTGGGAGCGTAAATTCTGCCCCACTCCTCCATAATATAAGAATATGTGCACACTTGTGGTTCTAAGTGTAGTGGAACAGTCCTGATTCCCTGCGGTGACAGTGTTGTCCGCATATCCCAGAACTGAACTGAAATCCGTAGCAGCACCAACAAATCAGGGCTCTGAATCTGCCCCTTGCAGCAGGTGAGAAGATCGCAAGTTGGAGACTTTGTAGAGACCGGTTGGATTGTCGTAACATTGCTCCAAAATAATGCAGAATTTGGTAACCTAGATATATATTTTATTTTTAAATATTTTTATTTGTTTTTACAGCAAGAACTGGAATAATTAAAGTTGAAATAAATTGTACACTTTCGGAATGGAACTTCTATAAAAAGTTATTTTAAGAATTCATTTAGTAAAATTACAAAAAAAAAAAAAAAAGTGTTTATTAAAATTTTCCTGGAGGAATGACTTGATTCCCATAAAACTTATGCTATATATCAGGGGGTGGGCAGACTTTTGGAGACTGATCTACTTTGAAAGCTGAAAAGCTTTTGTGATCTACGTACGCGGGATAATTGCACGCCGCAGGCGCGCACCCCAAAATGGGCGTGGCATAACAAAAAGGGGGCGTGGTATAACAAAAAAGGGCCGTAGCCTTGCTGCACAGGGTGTAATGACTGTCTCGCACGAAATTACACATTGACCCCCACAAGTAAAAACCACAAACACATATGCCCCCACAGTGCCAAATACACATATGCCCCCAGTGCCAGATATGCCCCCACAGTGCCAGACATATGCCCCCACAGTGCCAGATACACATATGCCCCCACAGTGCCAGATACACATATGCCCCCACAGTGCCAGATATGGTCCCACAGTGCCAGATACACATATGCCCCCACAGTGCCAGATATGGTCCCACAGTGCCAGATACACATATGCCCCCACAGTGCCAGATATGGTCCCACAGTGCCAGATATACTTACTTTAGCTGGCTGGATCAAACCAGATCCAGCAGGCGCACAGGCTCCTCACATCGCGTTCCCAATCGTGCATTGTGCGGCTGACGTCATGATGTCATCCGCGCAATGCATCATTGGGAATGCTCCAGACTCACAGAGTCGGCAAGTCACACTTGGATCGCAATCTACCGACGAGAGCTCCGTGATCTACCGGTAGATCGCGATCACCATTTTGACCGCCTCTGCTTTATATCAATCCGTCATAAGCAGGAGCAAAATATACTTACTCCAGCGACACATAACTTTCCATATTTATTGCACAATGATATTGATCATTTAGAGTTGCTATTTATCACTTTTCTTCTGCTCCAGAACACATTACTTAACATTGGCTGGGCCAGGCAAGCCACCACTCATACCAATAGTGGGGAGCAGGAGCCAAAGTGTGTGAGGATTTGGGTGTCGGTAGCTACGAGACACAATGTTGCACAGTCTGGAATGTGGAGAGTATGGACCAAGCCAGCACCTGAAAGTGTCCCTTTGCTAAATACCTGCGATTCACTGAAACATAATTGCAACGATCAGATGGGAAAAGCCAGAGATTGGTTTCTATTATGATGACATATACTGGAGACTGTTAGACCCTGCTACCAGGATATGAGCTTACAGGTCACGTAACAGCGCTTTGTGGCTGCGCTTCTTCTGGCGTCAGTTTTAGCACAGGTGATAATATCGAATCACAGAATCATATAAAAGAAGCAAATACAAGAAATACATTTTTCGTTTCCTTAACTGTCCTAAACGTTGACATACTTTTAATACAGCAAATTTTAGGATTCTCTGGAATATAGTCTGATGCTTCGCCGTCATGTTATTCCGAGGACGTGAAATGTGTACTTTGGATAAGTTACATTTCTATTTTAGTTGCTACAATATGTAATTGTCAGCTCCAGACTATACTTGGGTAACTATATAATTTTGTGAGAAGACAATTCTGTGTGTTGGAAACGATAGTTGCGCTTAGAAGTAGAGAAAGCTGGTTGGAAAAGGTGTAAAAAACACCCTATAAATGTAGTAAACTAAAACAACAAATACCACTGTATTTATGGCCGCTAGATACATATACTGTCAAAGTCTTTTTCTATGATGAGCACTACAGCTGTTTAATCTTCATATGATTTACACCGGTAATTCCTATAAATTACTCAGAGACCAAGAACATCATGGTGCAGATTTATAAGATCAAATTTCTCCCAAAGACTCACACAATTGTTTGGTCTACTATTAATTTAGACAAATAGGCATTCAATGGAGAGACAGTGCCAGTCATGATATCCCCTTAGGTTCACCGTAACGTAACGCTCCATAGCATATAAAACTCCAAATAGTGTAATACTGTCATCTAATGCCCCACAATAAAACACATGAAAACACAAGATGGACTCACACCAATAGCAACGGTCTACAAGCAAAGTAGACAGATGGGGTATGTGCATAAATAAAAACAGGTGTCCCTGGACAAACAGGTCTGAGTCCAAATGGTCCCCACGTTCTCTTCATCATCACGTTTCCATACCATACAGGTATCTTTTTCAAGGTATGTGGAGAGAAAGTCCATGTACCAATATTTAATGGTAACTACACAAATGACAAACCTAATGCTAGACATGGAGTAGCTAACCCATCTAAAATACATCAAAAACATAGCAGATGGAGGTAATCCACTTCACCATAGCGGTCTGTCCCAGCTGTAAATGGTTAGAAGACTGTCACTGGGGAAGTCCTTCCCGGAAAAAATACGATTTTAAACCTACCGGTAAATCTATTTCTCCTAGTCCGTAGAGGATGCTGGGGACTCCGTAAGGACCGTGGGGGGTATAGACGGGCTCCGCAGGAGATAGGGCACCTAAAAAGAACTTTGACTATGGGTGTGCACTGGCTCCTCCCTCTATGCCCCTCCTCCAGACCTCAGTTAGAGAACTGTGCCCAGAGGAGATGGACACTACAAGGCAGGATTTAGAAATCCAAGGGCAAGATTCATACCAGCCCACACCAATCATACCACATAACCTGGATCATACAAAACCAGTTAACCGTATGAACAATAACAGTAACGGTCCAAGACCGATGTCAACTGTAACATAACCCTTATTTAAGCAACAACTATATACAAGTCTTGCAGAGTTTCCGCACTGGGACGGGCGCCCAGCATCCTCTACGGACTAGGAGAAATAGATTTACCGGTAAGTTTAAAATCTTATTTTCTCTTACGTCCTAGAGGATGCTGGGGACTCCGTAAGGACCATGGGGTTTATACCAAAGCATCCAATCGGGCGGGAGAGTGCGTATGACTCTGCAGCACCGACTGAGCAAACGCTAGGTCCTCATCAGCCAGGGCATCAAACTTGTAGAATTTAGCAAAAGTGTTTGACCCCGACCAAGTCGCCGCTCGGCAAAGTTGTAATGCCGAGACGCCTCGGGCAGCCGCCCAAGAAGAGCCCACCTTCCTAGTGGAATGGGCCTTAACCGAATTTGGTACTGGCAATCCAGCCGTAGAGTGAGCCTGCTGAATCGTATTACAGATCCAGCGAGCAATAGTCTGCTTCGAAGCAGGTGCGCCAATCTTATTGGCAGCATACAGGACAGGAGATCTCCTGTAAGCATCTCTTCTAGATCTGAGTACCAGGCCCTTCGAGGCCAGTCTGGGACAACGAGTATCGTCTGTAATCTTCTTTGCCTTATGATCCTCAACACTTTTGTGATGAGAGGAAGAGGAGGAAACACGCAGACTGATTTGAACACCCACGGTGTTATTAGAGCGTCTACAGCCACTGCCTGAGGGTCCCGAGACCTGGCACAATACCTCCGAAGTTTTTTGTTGAGGCGTGACGCTATCATGTCTATTTGAGGAGTTCCCCAAAGACGTGTTATGTCTGCAAAGACTTCTTGATGAAGTCCCCACTCTCCTGGATAGAGATTGTGTCTGCTGAGGAAGTCTGCTTCCCAGTTGTCCACTCCCGGAATGAAGACAGCCGACAGTGCGCTTACATGATTTTCCGCCCAGCGAAGAATCCTGGTGGCTTCCGCCATCGCGACTCTGCTTCTTGTCCCGCCTTGGCGGTTCACATAAGCCACTGCTGTGACATTGTCTGATTGAATCAGTACCGGTAGGTTTCGAAGAAGACTCTCCGCTTGTCGAAGGCCGTTGTAAATGGCCCTGAGTTCCAACACATTGATGTGTAGACAGGACTCCTGGTCTGACCAAAGTCCCTGAAAATGTTTTCCTTGTGTGACCGCTCCCCATCCTCGGAGGCTCGCGTCCGTGGTAACCAGGATCCAATCCTGAATTCCGAACCTGCGACCCTCCAGCAGGTGAGCACTTTGCAACCACCACAGGAGGGACACTCTGGCTCCTGGGGACAGAGTAATTTTCCGATGTAAGTGCAGATGGGACCCGGACCACTTGTCCAGAAAGTCCCATTGAAAAGTCCTTGCATGGAACCTTCCGAAGGGAATGGCCTCGTAGGCCGCCACCATTTTTCCCAGAACTCGAGTGCATTGGTGAACTGACACCCTTTTCGGTTTTAGCAGGTCTCTGACCATGATCTGGATGTCCTGGGCTTTCTCTATTGGGAGGAAGACCTCCATTTGTTCCGTATCCAGTATCATACCTAGGAACGGTAGTCGAGTTGTCGGAATCAACTGTGACTTCGGTAGATTTAGAATCCAACCGTGTTGCTGGAGCACTCTCAGAGAGAGCGTTACACTGCTCAGCAATTTCTCTCCTGATCTAGCTTTTATCAGGAGATCGTCCAAGTATGGGATAATTGTGACTCCATGCTTGCGCAGGACCACCATCATTTCCGCCATTATCTTGGTGAAAATCCTCGGGGGCCGTGGAAAGTCCAAACGGCAACGTCTGAAATTGGTAATGACAATCCTGTACAGAGAATCTCAGGTATTCCTGATGGGGGGGGGCATAAATGGGGACATGAAGGTACGCATCCTTTATGTCCAGAGACACCATAAACTCCCCCTCCTCCATGTTGGCTATTATCGCTCTGAGTGATTCCATTTTGAATTTGAATCTTTTTATGTACAGGTTTAGGGATTTCAGATTCAAAATAGGTCTGACCGAACCGTCCAGTTTCGGGACCACAAATAGGGTTGAGTAGTAACCTCTTCCCTGTTGGTGCAGGGGAACCTTGATTATCACTTGCTGTATACACAGCGTTTGAATTGCAGCTAACACTACATCCCTTTCCGATGTGGAAGCTGGTAGGGCCGATTTGAAAAATCGGCGCGGGGGCACCTCCTCGAATTCCAGTTTGTAACCCTGGGAAACTATTTCCAACACCCAGGGATTCAGGTCTGATCTGACCCAGGCCTGACAGAAAAGTCGAAGACGTGCCCCCACCGGTGCGGACTCCCTCAGGGGAGCCCCAGCGTCATGCTGTGGGTTTTGGAGCAGCCAGGAAGGACTTTTGTTCCTGGGCACCTGCCGAAGCAGGTGCTCTTTTGCCTCTGCCCTTACCTCTGGCAAGGAAAGAGGATCCCCGACCTCTTCTGGACTTGTGCGACCGAAAGGACTGCATCTGATAGGGTGGTACTTTCTTTTGCTGTTGGGGAATATATGGTAAAAAATTTGATTTACCTGCTGTAGCTGTGGAAACCAGGTCCGTCAGCCCATCCCCAAACAATACATCTCCCTTATAGGGTAGTACTTCCATATGTTTTTTGGAATCCGCATCACCCGTCCATTGGCGAGTCCATAAGGATCTTCTCGCCGAGATAGACATGGCATTGGCCCTAGAAGCTAGCAATCCAATGTACCTTTGAGCATCCCTCATAAATAAGACTGCGTCTTTTATATGGGCTAGAGTTAAGAATATAGTATCCTTATCCATATTATCAAAGTGATCTGTCAGCTCATCTGTCCAAGCTGCAATTGCGCTACACACGCATGCCGACGCAATTGTCGGTCTTAGCACAGCACCCGTATGAGAATAAATACACTTTAAGGTAGTTTCTTGCCTGCGATCTGCAGGGTCCTTAAGGGCCGCTGTGTCAGGAGACGGTAGCGCCACTTTCTTGGACAAGCGCGTCAGGGCCTCGTCCACAGTGGGGGGTGATTCCCAAATCTCCCTGTCCTGTTTAGGGAAGGGGTATTCCATATAAATTCTTTTGGGGATCTGCGGTCTCTTTTCCGGAGTCTCCCAAGCTTTTCCAAAGAAATCATTTAATTCATGAGATGTGGGAAAATTAATAATCTGTTTCTTTCCCTTAAATATGTGTACCCCTTGTGTCGGGGACCGAGGGTTCATCCTCAATATGCAACACATCCCTTATTGCCACAATCATACCCTGAATGGTTTTAGTCACCCTAGGGTGCAATTTTACTTCGTCATAGTCGACACTGGAATCAGAATCCGTGTCGGTAGTAGTGTCTTGTGTTAAGGGACGCTTTTGAGACCCCGACGGGCACTGTGAGTCGGTCCAGTCTGAGGATTGACCCCCTGATGTCCCCCCTAGTTCAGCCTTATCAAGCCGTTTATGTAAAGATGCCACACTTGCATTCAACATATGCCACATGTCCATCCAATCTGGAGTCGGCACAACCGACGGGGACACACCACTCATTTGCTCCACCTCCTCCTTGGAGAAGCCTTCCGCCTCAGACATGTCGACACACACGTACCGACACCCCCCACACACAGGGATTAACCTATTAGGGGACAAAACCCCAACCAGGCCCTTAGGAGAGACAGAGAGAGAGAGTATGCCAGCACACACCCAGCGCTTAAAAACACTGGAATATATATGACCAGATAGCGCTTTTTATATATATAACCTTAATTCCCACTCACTGCGTCGCCAAAGTGCCTCCCTCCTCTTTTTTCCAGCCTGTGAAGGTTCAGCAGGGGAGAGATCATTGAGCCAGCGTATCCTCGTGCAGTTTCTGTGGAGAAAATGGCGCTGGTTAGTGCTGAGGATCAAGCCCCGCCCACCCGACGGCGGGCTTCGGTCCCAGTAATTCTATATAAAAAATGGCGGGGGATTTTAGGATTTACTGTCCCACAGCTTAATCCTGCTTTATATTGCCAAATAATGAGGAAACTTGCTGCCCAGGGCGCCCCGCCCTGCGCCCTTCACCCTTCAGTGCCTGCTTGTGTGTGTGTACTGGGAGCAATGGCGCGCAGCTTACCGCTGTGCGCTTACCTCATAAAGATCTGATGTCTTCTGCCGCCTGATGTCTTCTTTGCCTTCTCATACTCACCTGGCTTCTATCTTCGGCATCTGTGAGGAGGGCGGCGGCGCGGCTCCGGGACGAACCCCAGGTGAGACCTGTGTTCCGACTCCCTCTGGAGCTAATGGTGTCCAGTAGCCTAGAAGCAGTGCCCAACTTAACAAGCCAGCCCTGCTTCTCTCTCCTCGGTCCCACGATGCAGGGAGCCTGTTGCCAACAGGACTCCCTGAAAATAAAAAACCTAACAAATTTCTTTAAAACAGAAAACTCTGGAGAGCTCTCTGCATTGTACCCTTTCTCCTCTGGGCACAGAATCTAACTGAGGTCTGGAGGAGGGGCATAGAGGGAGGAGCCAGTGCACACCCATAGTCAAAGTTCTTTTTAGGTGCCCTATCTCCTGCGGAGCCCGTCTATACCCCATGGTCCTTACGGAGTCCCCAGCATCCTCTAGGACGTAAGAGAAATAGAAGAAGTTGCAGTTCCGGCGTGCTTTCCAACTGATGCCACTTCCGGTGATGCACACCTTGCGGTAACGCACTTCCGCTTTCACCTCATTATATGGAGTCTCAAAAGGAACTTGTCCACATAATGTCTTATACATTTTATATGCAGTATTAGCAGCACACGTTTATGAAGAAAATGTAGGAAAAAAAGATTTATGGTAAGAACTTACAGTTGTTAAATCTCTTTCTGCGAGGTACACTGGGCTCCACAAGGATTAACATCTGGGGTGTAGAGTAGGATCTTGATCCGACGCACCAACAGGCTCAAAGCTTTGACTTTTCCCAAGATGCACAGTGCCGCCTCCTCTATAACCCCGCTTCCGTGCACAGGAGCTCAGTTTCGTTAACCAGTCCAATGCAGTAGCAGGTACCAGAGACGACAATCGTGAGTAGCCACATACACCACACACACTCACCACAGGAGAGGGTGTCAGCGGCTAATGCCATACCAACCCACAGAAGCCAAGTGCGTCAGGGTGGGCGCCTTGTGGAGCCCAGTGTACCTCACAGAAAGATTCAACAACGGTAAGTTCTTACCATAAATCTCATTCTCTGCTGCGGGGTACACTGAGCTCCACAAGGATTAACATCGGGAATGTCCTAAAGCAGTTCCTTATGGGAGGGGATGCACTGTAGTGGGCACAAGAACCTGGCGTCCAAAGGAAGCATCTTGGGAGGCAGAAGTATCGAAAGCATAGAACCTAATGAACGTGTTCACTGAGGACCACGTAGCCGCCTTGCACAACTGTTCAAGGGTTGCACCACGGTGGGCCGCCCAAGAAGGTCCGACAGATCAAGTAGAATGGGCTTTAATGGTAGCAGGAACTGGAAGGCCAGCCTGTACATAAGCATGTGCAATCACCATTCTAATCCATCTGGCCAGAGTCTGCTTGGAAGCAGGCCAGCCACGTTTGTGAAAACCAAACAGTACAAAGAGAGAATCAGACTTCCTAATGGAGGATGTTCTCTAAACATAAATACGGAGAGCCCGTACCACAGCCAAAGACCGCTCTTTAGAGGACAACTCAGGAGAATTAAAGGCCGGAACCACAATCTCCTGGTTAAAGTGGAAGGAAGACACCACCTTGTGTAAATAACCCGGGAGCGTTCTAAGAACCGCCCGGTCACGGTGAAAAATCAGATAGGGGGACTTACAGGATAAGGCACCCAAGTCCGAGACCCTTCTAGCTGAAGCAATATCCAGCAAAAAAAAAAAAAAAAAAACCTTTAAGGGAAAGCCACTTAAGGTCTGCAGACGCAAGAGGTTCAAATGGAGACTCTTGCAAGGCCTCCAGAACCACCGACAGATCCCAAGGGGCCACAGGTGGTACAGAAGGAGGCTGAATCCGCAACACGCCCTAAGTGAAGGTATGAACATCAGGTATGGCAGCAATCTTTCCCTTGTCTTTGCTCCTAAGACCGGAACCTTGTGATTGTGTCGAGACGCCAACAGGTCCACATCTGGAAGGCCCCACTTGTCCACGAGAAGTCGAAAGACCTCCGGATGGGGGCTCCACTTCCCAGCGTGTACGTCCTGACGACTGAGAAAGTCCGCTTCCCAGTTTAGGACTCCCGGAATGAACACTGCGGATATGGCCGACAGATGGCATTCTGCCCACTGAAGAATCCGTGATACATCCCCCATTGCCATACAGCTTCAAGTGCCGCCTTGATGACTGATGTATGCCACCGTGGTGGCGTTGTCCGATTGTACTTGAACATGTCTGTTCTGTATCAAATGCTGGGCTAGGGTCAGTGCATTGAACACCGCCCGCAGTTCCAGAATATTGATCGGGAGTAGAGACTCCTCCTCGGTCCATCGACCCTGGAGGGAGTGTTGATCCAACACTGCGCCCCAACCTCTCAGACTAGCATCCGTCGTCAGCAGGACCCAGTTGGATATCCAGAAGGGACGACCCCTGCTCAATCAATGATCCTGAAGCCACCAGTCCAGTGATAGGCGGACCTCCGGAGACAAGGAGATAATTTGAGATCTGATCTGGTGAGGCAGGCCGTCCCTCTTGGCAAGAATTAACTTCTGCAGGGGGCGAGAATCGAATTGAGCATACTCCACCATGTCGAAAGCCGACACCATGAGACCTAGCACTTGCATTGCCGAATGTATCGTCACTTGTGGACGAGATAGGAAGCCTCGAATCCTGTCCTGAAGCTTCAGGACTTTCTCCTGAGACAAGAACAACCGCTGGTTGTGCATGTCCAATAACGCTCCCAGGTGCACCATGCTCCGAACAGGAACCAGGGAAGATTTCTTCCAGTTGACTAGCCACCCATGGGCTTTCATGAACTGGACAGTCAGATCTAGATGACAAAGGAGAATTTCTGGGGAATTTGCCAGGATCAACAAATTGTCCAGGTACGGCAGGATCCTGACCCCTTGATGGCGGAGTACAGCAGTCATTGCCGCCATTACTTTGGTGAAAACTCGCGGAGCCTTTGTCAAAGGTTGCCCACCGCAAACCTCAGGTACTGCTGATGTGACATTGCAATAAGAATATGCAGGTAAGCATCCTGTATGTCCAATGAGACCATATAGTCCCCAGGCTCCAAGGCCAGTACAATAGAGCGTAGTTTCCATACGAAACTTGGAGACCCTCACATACTTGTTCAAGGACTTGAGATTGAGAATGGGCCGCGAGGACCCGTTCGGTTTCGGGACTAGAAACAGCGGTGAATAGAACCCCTTGCCTCTCTGAGCCAAAGGCACCTGTACTACCACTCCTGTGGTCAGGAGGGATTGTACCACCGAATAAAGAGAGAGTTTGCCTTCACCGGGTCCAAAGGGACATCTGTCAGGCAAAATCCATGAGGGTGACGTTTCTTGAAGGATACGGCATAACCTCGAGTGGCGACTTCCCTTACCCAGGCATCGGAAGTGGTCTTCATTTCTGGCCAAAACCTAGAAGCTGGCCCCCCACCATGGGATCACCCAGGGGGAAGCCCGCTCCGTCATGCGGCAGGCTTTTCAGTTTCGGAAGCAGGCTGACGGGCAGGCCAGGCCCGCTTTGGTCTGGGTTTGGCAGGTTTGGAAGTACGAGCTTGTTTCGGGTACACCTGACCTTTTGCTTTAACCAGGAGGACGAAAGGGCAGAGAGAAAGTACTTTTAGCCTTCTGTGCGGAAGGAGCCGTACTTGGTAGGCAAGCAACTTTAGCAGAAGCCAGGTCAGCCACAATCTTATTGAGGTCTTCTCCAAAAAGAAGGTCTCCTTTAAAAGGAAGCATCTCCAGGGTTTTCTTAGAATCCATATCTACCGACCAGAATCTCAACCAAAGGATACATCGAGCCAAGATGGACGTAGTGGTAGCCTTGGCCGCCAGCACCTCGGCATCGGAGGCCGCCTCCTTAAGATACAGAGAAGCCGTGGCAATATACGAGAGACATTGTCGAGCATGCTCAGACGCGTCGGAAGGCAGTTCCGCCTCAATTCCTGAGCCCACGCCTCAACAGCTTCAGCAGCCCAAGTCGCTGCTATAGTTGGCCTTTGTACAGCCCCCGTAAGGGTATAAATCGCTTTTAAAAAGCCCTCCACACGACGATCCGTCTGTTCTTTCAGAGAAGTGACGGTAGTTACTGGCAGAGCAGAGGAAACAACCATGCGCGCTACATGAGAATCTACAGGCGGTGGGGTTTACCAATTTTTACACACCTCCGCAGAGAGAGGATAGCCAGCCAACAGTCTCTTATTCGGTGTAAATTTTGTCCCCGGATTTTCCCAGGATTCCTGATGTATGTCAACCAGGTGTTTAGGAGTAAGGCAAAACTTGTTTAACCAATTTCTTCTGAAATTAGCTTTTCTTAGGGCTGCAGGAGTAGCCCCCCTGTTGTATGCCTGCTTACTGCATGGCACCAACTTACAAACTGAGCTACTGTGCACGGAGGCGGGGTGTCACGATCCGGGTATCTGGACGCCATTTCTTACCTATCAGATGCCTCCTAAGGCTGGCTCAGCGCTCCAGGGCCGGATCCCATCTGTTATCCTGATGTGCACATTCCCGCATCCTCTCCTGTCTCTCTGGACGCAGTCACAGTAACGCCTTATACATCTGGCATGGCGTCTCCCGCGGCCTCCGCCGCCGTCCCTGAGCTTCTGCATTCAGAGTGGCGATTACGTCAGCCGCGGCCTCCGCTGTGTCCGCGTGGTCGGATGTGCATCTGTCAGCCTGGCGTCTCCTGTCTCCGGTGGCCGGCGCCGCCATTACTGTTTTCCAGACCACATGGATTACAATCCAAACTTCCCTCCAAGTGTCTGCATGGGCGCAGCCATCTTGGATTCTGTCAGCTGATCTTTCCTACCAATCCGTTGTCAGTATTATTAATTTGCATAATTGCCTAGCCAATGCCTTCCTTGCTGCAGGTATAAATAGGTTGTGCCTGAGCAAGGAAGGCGTCAGTGCTTTGGTTGTCAAACCTAGTTCCAGTTTGTCTCTCTTCTGTGAATGTCTTCCAGGTTCCAGCTCCTGTCTCCAGACTTCTGCTATAGAGACCCGCACCAGCATTCCATCTGCGGTGTAGCCTGACTCTCCGATCCATTCTGGACTCACCTGTTTCCAGCTACAACATCACCTGCTTCCAGCTCAGCTTCCAGCAGTGTACAGCTTCTCTTAAAGGGCCGGTGTCCTTTCTGCAGTTTACCACTCTCCACCGGTATTATTTCTCCGCTCTCAAATTCTACATTTCATCTACATTGCATCGCTCTCAAGCTTTATTATTTAACTGGTTCCAGCCAGTATCCACTCCGTGCCAACACCTGTCTGGTTCTAACCAGTACCCACAGCAGCATTTTATCTACAGCAGTCCAGCTTTCCCTGGAACACCAGCTGGTACGACCCTGGGCTTTCCTCATTGCTACAGTTGAGCCTGGTAAGGACTTTCCAACTTGCAGATAATAAGAACTGTCTCATACCACCAGAGCTCTGTGGCCCCTGCCACCCTGTAGTACCCAGGAACTGTATTATTATTTCTCTGCTGATTTTTATGTTACTTTTTACTGCTACTGTGATGCATGGAGTTTGTCATAAATAAATATCATTGACTTTTACTCAAGTTGTCGTGGTCACGCCTTCGGGCGGTTTCTCTTCATGTTACTTACATGTCCAGGGGTCTGATACAACCTCCCAGGTTCCGGTACATCTCAGCCCCTACAACTGAGGCTGCCTTCCGTCAGCTCAGGCCCTCAGTTGTGACAGTAAGCACTGACCAAATGAATCCAGCCGGAGACCAGGATCAAGCGGCCAGGCCGATGCAAGAACTGGCAGCCCGACTTGAACATCAGGAGGCTGCACAGGGCCACATCATCCGCTGTCTCCAGGATTTCTCTACTCGGCTGGATGGGATTCAGACAACTCTCCGTGGATCAGGCGCATCTGGGGCGTCAACCACAGTGACTCCAACTATAACCCCACCCACCTTACCCGTTTCTGCTCCACGTCTTCATCTTCCAACGCCAGCAAAATTTGACGGATCTCCAAGATTCTGCAGGGGATTTCTCAACCAGTGTGAGATTCAGTTTGAGCTACAACCTGGCAATTTTCCCAGTGACCGTACAAAAATTGCCTACATCATCTCACTTCTCAGTGGCTCAGCCCTTGACTGGGCATCACCGTTATGGGAGAGGTCCGACACCCTGCTATCTTCTTACACTGCATTCGTGTCAACATTCAGGCGTATCTTCGACGAGCCAGGTCGGGTAACTTCAGCTTCATCTGAGATTCTCCGTTTACGCCAGGGATCACATACTGTAGGACAATATCTTATACAGTTCCAGATCCTGGCATCTGAACTGGCATGGAACGACGAGGCCCTGTATGCTGCATTCTGGCATGGTTTATCCGAGCGTATTAAAGATGAGTTAGCTACCAGAGACTTACCCTCCAAGTTAGATGAGCTAATCTCACTTTGTACAAAAGTTGACTTACGTTTCAGAGAGAGCAACTGAGCGTGGAAGATCATTTGCTCCAAAATCTTCTGCTCCTCCTCCTCGCCAACTGTCACCAACTAAAGATGAACCCATGCAAATTGGCCGTTCCCGTTTAACTCCTGCTGAGCGCCGAAGACGTCTCTCTGAGTCTCTCTGTCTGTATTGTGCAGCCCCGTCTCACACTATTCATGCCTGTCCCAAACGTCCGGGAAACTTCAAATCCTAGCTCGCCAAGGAGAGGGCCGGCTAGGAGTAATGATCTCCTCTCCATCTCCTCAAGATTGTAATCTCCCAGTCTCGCTTCAAGTTGCTCAACGTTATCAGAACGTCATTGCCCTCCTGGATTCCGGAGCAGCTGGGAACTTTATTACCGAAGCCTATGTTAAACGGTGGTCCCTACCCACCGAGAGACTTCCTTCCTCCTTTTCCTTAACTGGCGTGGATGGCAGTAAAATTTTTGATACAGTTATTGCTCTAAGGACTCTACCAGTTCGTCTGAGAGTGGGAGTTCTTCATTCCGAACTTATTTCACTTTTAGTGATTCCAAGAGCCACACATCCTGTGGTCCTGGGCCTTCCATGGCTCCGTCTTCACAATCCTACAATTGATTGGACGACTACGCAAATCCTGGCATGGGGTCCCTCCTGTGCTGAGACATGTTTGTTTAAAGTGTTGCCTGTCTGTTCTTCCTCCCCCAGGTCGTCTGATGTTCCACCTCCTCCATATCAAGATTTCACGGATGTGTTCAGTAAAGCTTCTGCTGATATCCTTCCTCCTCATAGAGAATGGGACTGTCCGATTGATCTCGTTCCAGGGAAGGTTCCACCTCGAGGCCGAACTTATCCGTTGTCTCTGCCCGAGACGCATTCTATGGAGGAATACATTAAAGAGAACCTAGCAAAGGGGTTCATTCGACCTTCTTCTCCAGCCGGCGCAGGCTTCTTTTTTGTAAAAAAGAAAGATGGTGGTCTGCGGCCGTGCATCGACTATAGAGGTTTGAACGACATTACCATCAAGAACCACTATCCTTTACCCCTGATTACTGAGCTCTTTGACAGAGTTAGCGGAGCTACCATCTTTACAAAGCTGGACTTGAGAGGTGCATACAATCTCATCCGGATCCGTGAGGGTGACGAGTGGAAGACCGCATTTAACACCCGTGACGGACATTATGAGTACCTCGTCATGCCCTTCGGATTGAGCAATGCTCCAGCTGTCTTCCAGCATTTCGTCAATGAGATCTTCAGAGATATTCTATACCGTCATGTCGTGGTCTATCTAGATGATATCCTCATTTTTGCCAACAATTTAGAGGAACATCGTTTTTGGGTAAAGGAGGTTCTGTCCCGTCTCCGTGTCAATCATCTCTATTGCAAATTAGAGAAATGCGTCTTTGAAGTCAAGTCCATTCCGTTTCTAGGGTACATTGTGTCCGGTTCCGGACTAGAGATGGATCCTGAGAAACTACAAGCAATCCAGAATTGGCCGGTACCCTTAACCCTCAAAGGGGTCCAGAGGTTCTTAGGGTTCGCCAATTATTACCGAAAGTTTATACGAGACTTTTCCACCATTGTGGCGCCTATTACTGCTTTCACCAAGAAGGGTGCTAACCCGTCCAAGTGGTCTGAAGAAGCCATGCAAGCTTTTCATCTTTTAAAACAGAGGTTCATCTCTGCGCCTGTCCTGAAACAGCCTGACATCGACTCTCCTTTCATCCTAGAGGTGGATGCCTCCTCCGTTGGAGTAGGAGCGGTGTTATCTCAGAGGGCTAAAGATGGCCATTTACATCCTTGCAGTTTCTTCTCACGGAAGTTCTCCCCAGCGGAGCGCAACTATGCCATTGGCGACCAGGAGTTGCTAGCCATCAAGCTCGCTCTAGAGGAGTGGAGATATCTGTTGGAGGGAGCTTCTCATTCAATCACCATCCTTACAGACCACAAGAACCTTCTATATCTGAAAGGCGCACAATGTCTCAACCCTCGTCAGGCCAGATGGGCACTTTTCTTTTCCAGGTTAGACTTTAAACTCCAGTTCTGTCCGGGCTCTCAGAATCGCAAGGCCGATGCCCTTTCCCGCTCATGGGAGCAAGAAAATGAGTCAGAGTCTTCAGACAAGCATCCTATTATAAGTCCGTTGGCATTCTCCACGGTAGGGATGGACTCTACGCCCCCATCAGGGAAAAGTTTTGTGAAGCCGACACTAAGGAAGAAGCTCATGCATTGGGCCCATGCTTCCCGCTTTGCCGGACATACAGGTATCCAAAAAACCCTGGAGTTTATCTCTAGGTCCTATTGGTGGCCAACTCTGAAAAAGGACGTTTTGGAGTTTATTGCATCTTGCCCAAAGTGTGCTCAACATAAAGTATCCCGCCAGTCGCCTGCGGGGCAACTGGTTCCACTATCTGTTCCCCGTCGACCATGGACCCATTTGTCGATGGATTTTATTACAGATTTGCCCATGTGCAACAAGTTTAATACCATCTGGGTGGTAGTTGACCGGTTCACCAAGATGGCACACTTCATTCCTCTCACCGGTCTTCCGTCAGCTTCCAAGTTGGCTCAAGTATTCATACAAGAGATCTTTCGACTCCACGGTCTTCCAGAAGAAATTATCTCAGATCGAGGAGTTCAATTCACAGCCAAATTCTGGCGAAGTTTATGTCAAGCCCTCCAAGTCAAGCTAAAGTTTTCCACGGCTTACCATCCTCAGACCAATGGTCAAACTGAGAGGGTGAATCAGGACTTGGAGTCCTTCCTCCGCATCTATGTGTCCTCCTCTCAAGATGACTGGGTTCAATTACTTCCCTGGGCCGAGTTCTGTCATAACAACCAGTATCATTCTTCATCTTCAACACCATTCTTCACCAACTTTGGATTCCACCCTAAAGTCCCTGAGTTCCTACCGCTTCCAGCAACTTCTGTTCCCGCAGTGGATATCACCTTGCATCAGTTTGCCAATATCTGGAAGAGCGTACGATCAGCTCTGCTCAAGGCATCGTTCAGGTACAAGAAGTTTGCGGATAAGAAGCGTCGAGCAGTTCCTGCTCTCAAGGTGGGTGATCGGGTATGGTTATCCACGAAGAATTTGAGGTTAAGAGTTCCCAGTATGAAGTTTGCACCTCGCTACATCGGTCCTTTTAAAATTGATCAAGTCATCAATCCTGTTGCTTACAGACTCCAGTTGCCTCCCTTCTTAAAAATACCCAGGACATTCCATGTTTCCCTGTTGAAACCGCTAATCTTGAATCGGTTTCATTCCTCACTTCCTCCAACTCCGAAAGTCCAAACTCAACGAGGCGTTGAGTATGAAGTAGCCAAGATCCTGGACTCACGTCACCGTTACGGTCAACTTCAGTATCTTATTGACTGGAAGGGTTATGGCCCTGAGGAACGTTCATGGACCAATGCTTCTGATGTCCATGCTCCTGCCTTGGTCCGGAGATTCCATTCCAAGTTTCCTCAAAAGCCAAAGAAGTGTCCTGGGGCCACTCCTAAAGGGGGGGGTGCTGTCACGATCCGGGTATCTGGACGCCATTTCTTACCTATCAGATGCCTCCTAAGGCTGGCTCAGCGCTCCAGGGCCGGATCCCATCTGTTATCCTGATGTGCACATTCCCGCATCCTCTCCTGTCTCTCTGGACGCAGTCACAGTAACGCCTTATACATCTGGCATGGCGTCTCCCGCGGCCTCCGCCGCCGTCCCCGAGCTTCTGCATTCAGAGTGGCGATTACGTCAGCCGCGGCCTCCGCTGTGTCCGCGTGGTCGGATGTGCATCTGTCAGCCTGGCGTCTCCTGTCTCCGGTGGCCGGCGCCGCCATTACTGTTTTCCAGACCACATGGATTACAATCCAAACTTCCCTCCAAGTGTCTGCATGGGCGCAGCCATCTTGGATTCTGTCAGCTGATCTTTCCTACCAATCCGTTGTCAGTATTATTAATTTGCATAATTGCCTAGCCAATGCCTTCCTTGTACAGCTTCTCTTAAAGGGCCGGTGTCCTTTCTGCAGTTTACCACTCTCCACCGGTATTATTATTTCTCCGCTCTCAAATTCTACATTTCATCTACATTGCATCGCTCTCAAGCTTTATTTATTATTTAACTGGTTCCAGCCAGTATCCACTCCGTGCCAACACCTGTCTGGTTCTAACCAGTACCCACAGCAGCATTTTATCTACAGCAGTCCAGCTTTCCCTGGAACACCAGCTGGTACGACCCTGGGCTTTCCTCATTGCTACAGTTGAGCCTGGTAAGGACTTTCCAACTTGCAGATAATAAGAACTGTCTCATACCACCAGAGCTCTGTGGCCCCTGCCACCCTGTAGTACCCAGGAACTGTATTATTATTTCTCTGCTGATTTTTATGTTACTTTTTACTGCTACTGTGATGCATGGAGTTTGTCATAAATAAATATCATTGACTTTTACTCAAATTGTCGTGGTCACGCCTTCGGGCGGTTTCTCTTCATGTTACTTACATGTCCAGGGGTCTGATACAACCTCCCAGGTTCCGGTACATCTCAGCCCCTACAACTGAGGCTGCCTTCCGTCAGCTCAGGCCCTCAGTTGTGACACGGGGTTATATAGGAGGCGACGCTGTGCATCTTGGGAACAGTCAAAGCTTTGAGCCTGTTGGTGCCTCGGATCAAGATCCTACTCTACACCCCCAATGTTAATCCTTGTGGAGCCCAGTGTACCCCGCAGCAGAAAAATAGCTTTTACTATAAAAGTTTCTATTTTTTTTTTATCAACACCCATTTTAACATATTTCAAGCATTCCATCAAAGAAACCACTTAGGGGTACATTTACTAAGCAGTGATAAGAGCGGAGAAGTGAGCCAGTGGAGAAGTTGCCCATGGCAACCAATCAGCACTGAAGTAACATCTATAATTTGCATACTATAAAATGATACAGAGCTGCTGATTAGTTGATGGGGTACTAAACCACTAACCCCTGTTGGGTTACAGAGAGTGGATAGAAATATGTGACAGATATAGGGCAGAAACAGTATATCACTAGGCACATATAATGTAGATAAATATACAGTGCATCCGGAAAGTATTCACAGCGCTTCACTCTTTCCACATTTTGTTATGTTACAGCCTTATTCCAAAATGGAATAAAAAAAAAATTTCCCTCAAAATTCTACACACAATACCCCATAATGACAATGTGAAAAAAGTTTGACATTTTTGCAAATTTATTAAAAATAAAAACCTAAGAAATCACACGTACATAAGTATTCACAGCCTTTGCCATGAAGCTCAGAATTGAGCTCAGGTGCATCCTGTTTCCACTGATCATCCTTGAGATGTTCCTACAGCTTCATTGGAGTCCACCTGTGATAAAGTCAGATGATTGGACAGGATTTGGAAATCTTTTTTCACGCTGTCATTATGGGGTATTGTGTGTAGAATTTTGAGGGAAAAAATGAATTTATTTTGGGAAACATACGTACACACACACGGCTGGTAGGATGAAATCAAGGTAGAAGCCCAGGCGCCTGTCTGTAGCAAACATGGGCCCAGATTTATAAGGCCTTGGAGAGTGAGAAATTGCATGGTGATAACGTACCCATCAGTGTACCCCGCAGGCTCGCTCTGGGGGAGGGGTAACCATCACTGTACCCCGCAGGCTCGCTCTGGGGGAGTGGTACCCATCACTGTACCCCGCAGGCTCGCTCTGGGGGAGGGGTAACCATCAGTGTACCCCGCAAGCTCGCTCTGGGGGAGTGGTATCCATCAGTGTACCCCGCAAGCTCGCTCTGGGGGAGGGGTAACCATCAGTGTACCCCGCAAGCTCGCTCTGGGGGAGGGGTAACCATCAGTGTACCCCGCAAGCTCGCTCTGGGGGAGGGGTAACCATCAGTGTACCCAGCAGGCTCGCTCTGGGGGAGGGGTAACCATCACTGTACCCAGCAGGCTCGCTCTGGGGGAGTGGTACCCATCACTGTACCCAGCAGGCTCGCTCTGGGGGAGTGGTACCCATCACTGTACCCAGCAGGCTCGCTCTGGGGGAGTGGTACCCATCACTGTACCCGCAGGCTCGCTCTGGGGGAGTGGTACCCATCACTGTACCCCGCAGGCTCGCTCTGGGGGAGTGGTACCCATCACTGTACCCCGCAGGCTCGCTCTGGGGGAGTGGTACCCATCACTGTACCCCGCAGGCTCGCTCTGGGGGAGTGGTACCCATCACTGTACCCCGCAGGCTCGCTCTGGGGGAGTGGTACCCATCACTGTACCCCGCAGGCTCGCTCTGGGGGAGTGGTACCCATCACTGTACCCCGCAGGCTCGCTCTGGGGGAGTGGTACCCATCACTGTACCCCGCAGGCTCGCTCTGGGGGAGTGGTACCCATCACTGTACCCCGCAGGCTCGCTCTGGGGGAGTGGTACCCATCACTGTACCCCGCAGGCTCGCTCTGGGGGAGTGGTACCCATCACTGTACCCCGCAGGCTCGCTCTGGGGGAGTGGTACCCATCACTGTACCCCGCAGGCTCGCTCTGGGGGAGTGGTACCCATCACTGTACCCCGCAGGCTCGCTCTGGGGGAGTGGTACCCATCACTGTACCCCGCAGGCTCGCTCTGGGGGAGTGGTACCCATCACTGTACCCCGCAGGCTCGCTCTGGGGGAGTGGTACCCATCACTGTACCCCGGCAGGCTCGCTCTGGGGGAGTGGTACCCATCACTGTACCCCGCAGGCTCACTCTGGGGGAGTGGTACCCATCACTGTACCCCGTAGGCTCGCTCTGGGGGAGTGGTACCCATCACTGTACCCCGCAGGCTCGCCCATCACTGTACCCCGCAGGCTCGCTCTGGGGGAGTGGTACCCATCACTGTACCCCGCAGGCTCGCTCTGGGGGAGTGGTACCCATCACTGTACCCCGCAGGCTCGCTCTGGGGGAGTGGTACCCATCACTGTACCCCGGCAGGATCACTCTGGGGGAGTGGTACCCATCACTGTACCCCGCAGGCTCGCTCTGGGGGAGTTGTACCCATCACTGTACCCCGCAGGCTCGCTCTGGGGGAGTTGTACCCATCACTGTACCCCGCAGGCTCGCTCTGGGGGAGTGGTACCCCGGCAGGCTCGCTCTGGGGGAGTGGTACCCATCACTGTACCCCGGCAGGCTCGCTCTGGGGGAGTGGTACCTATCACTGTACCCCGCAGGCTCGCTCTGGGGGAGTGGTACCCATCACTGTACCCCGCAGGCTCGCTCTGGGGGAGTGGTACCCATCACTGTACCCCGCAGGCTCGCTCTGGGGGAGTGGTACCCATCACTGTACCCCGCAGGCTCGCTCTGGGGGAGTGGTACCCATCACTGTACCCCGGCAGGATCACTCTGGGGGAGTGGTACCCATCACTGTACCCCGCAGGCTCGCTCTGGGGGAGTTGTACCCATCACTGTACCCCGCAGGCTCGCTCTGGGGGAGTGGTACCCATCACTGTACCCCGCAGGCTCGCTCTGGGGGAGTGGTACCCATCACTGTACCCCGCAGGCTCGCTCTGGGGGAGTGGTACCCATAACTGTACCCCGTAGGCTCGCTCTGGGGGAGTGGTACCCATCACTGTACCCCGCAGGCTCGCCCATCACTGTACCCCGCAGGCTCGCTCTGGGGGAGTGGTACCCATCACTGTACCCCGCAGGCTCGCCCATCACTGTACCCCGCAGGCTCGCTCTGGAGGAGTGGTACCCATCACTGTACCCCGCAGGCTCGCTCTGGGGGAGTGGTACCCATCACTGTACCCCGCAGGCTCGCTCTGGGGGAGTGGTACCCATCACTGTACCCCGCAGGCTCGCTCTGGGGGAGTGGTACCCATCACTGTACCCCGGCAGGATCACTCTGGGGGAGTGGTACCCATCACTGTACCCCGCAGGCTCGCTCTGGGGGAGTTGTACCCATCACTGTACCCCGCAGGCTCGCTCTGGGGGAGTGGTACCCATCACTGTACCCCGGCAGGATCACTCTGGGGGAGTGGTACCCATCACTGTACCCCGCAGGCTCGCTCTGGGGGAGTGGTACCCATCACTGTACCCCGCAGGCTCGCTCTGGGGGAGTGGTACCCATCACTGTACCCCGCAGGCTCGCTCTGGGGGAGTGGTACCCATCACTGTACCCCGGCAGGATCACTCTGGGGGAGTGGTACCCATCACTGTACCCCGCAGGCTCGCTCTGGGGGAGTTGTACCCATCACTGTACCCCGCAGGCTCGCTCTGGGGGAGTGGTACCCATCACTGTACCCCGCAGGCTCGCTCTGGGGGAGTGGTACCCATAACTGTACCCCGCAGGCTCGCTCTGGGGGAGTGGTACCCATAACTGTACCCCGTAGGCTCGCTCTGGGGGAGTGGTACCCATAACTGTACCCCGCAGGCTCGCTCTGGGGGAGTGGTACCCATAACTGTACCCCGTAGGCTCGCTCTGGGGGAGTGGTACCCATCACTGTACCCCGCAGGCTCGCCCATCACTGTACCCCGCAGGCTCGCTCTGGGGGAGTGGTACCCATCACTGTACCCCGCAGGCTCGCTCTGGGGGAGTGGTACCCATCACTGTACCCCGCAGGCTCGCTCTGGGGGAGTGGTACCCATCACTGTACCCCGCAGGCTCGCT
Source organism: Pseudophryne corroboree (assembly GCF_028390025.1). Classification (NCBI taxonomy): domain Eukaryota; kingdom Metazoa; phylum Chordata; class Amphibia; order Anura; family Myobatrachidae; genus Pseudophryne; species Pseudophryne corroboree. The sequence continues at coordinate 117,692 of NW_026967623.1, forward strand.
CTGGGGGAGTGGTACCCATCACTGTACCCCGGCAGGCTCGCTCTGGGGGAGTGGTACCGATCACTGTACCCCGCAGGCTCGCCCATCACTGTACCCCGCAGGCTCGCTCTGGGGGAGTGGTACCCATCACTGTACCCCGCAGGCTCGCCCATCACTGTACCCCGCAGGCTCGCTCTGGGGGAGTGATACCCATCACTGTACCCGCAGGCTCGCTCTGGGGGAGTGGTACCCATCACTGTACCCTGCAGGCTCGCTCTGGGGGAGTGGTACCCATCACTGTACCCCGCAGGCTCGCTCTGGGGGAGTGGTACCCATCACTGTACCCTGCAGGCTCGCTCTGGGGGAGTGGTACCCATCACTGTACCCTGCAGGCTCGCTCTGGGGGAGTGGTACCCATCACTGTACCCCGGCAGGCTCGCTCTGGGGGAGTGGTACCCATCACTGTACCCCGCAGGCTCGCTCTGGGGGAGTGGTACCCATCACTGTACCCCGCAGGCTCGCTCTGGGGGAGTGGTACCCATCACTGTACCCCGGCAGGCTCGCTCTGGGGGAGTGGTACCCATCACTGTACCCCGGCAGGCTTGCTCTGGGGGAGTGATACCCATCACTGTACCCCAGCAGGCTCGCTCTGGAGGAGTGATACCCATCACTGTACCCCAGCAGGCTCGCTCTGGGGGAGTGATACCCATCACTGTACCCCGGCAGGCTCGCTCTGGGGGAGTGGTACCCATCACTGTAGCCCGCAGGCTCGCTCTGGGGGAGTGGTACCTATCACTGTACCCCGCAACCTCGCTCTGGTGGAGTAGTACCCATCAATGTACCCCGCAAGCTCGTTCTGGGGAGTGATACTCATCAACGTTACATTTGGAATACATACATAATGCCTCCCTTGGAACCTTACTACGTTGCACTATTTGCAGAAACTTTACTCTTGCCACTTCTGGCTAGATTCTGTTTTGGAAAGAGGATGCTGGTTATCTGACGAATAACATAGAACAAGTATATTTCTGTGTTCACTATAAGTTATATCATCTATAGTTTGAGGAGACAGTAGTGGTTGTTCCAGGAGGAAGTAAAATAGCACAATCCCATTCTTAATGCTCTATAGGGTGTCAGTCAAGAACAGCGTGGTCACTACCTACAGCCGGAGTGACCATGAACCTGCGTCATTAATCACATTGCCTTTAGTTTATTCCCTGCCCCCCTCCAGCATTGCAGCTCAATGTAACGTTTTATTGATAACGATAAGAAAATCTAATGTAACCCTAATTTCCAGGATTTTGTTTTTAACCATTCCCTCTCCTTCAGCAATTTCTTTCATACTGCAGACATAGGAAGGAGATGACATGCAGGCTCAGACTAGTCTCACCTTCCTTACACTCCAATGCTACTCGTGACTCCAGGTTATCCATCTGCATCTGGAGCCTTTTGAGCGTACGGTCAGCGTCCCGTGTTTTCCTTTTGTAAGCAATGAGGACGGCAATGATCGCAAGAAGCAACAGTCCCCCTCCGGCACCGATCCCCACAATGGCTGGCAAGGTGAGCGAGCTGTCTAAGTAAATCCTCAGGGTTCCTGGAGAGAACTCCATTCCGCCCACCATGATCTAACAGGAGGAAAAAACACAAAGGGCATTATGATAGAATGGGGAATCGCATTGTGGCCCAGATGGAGGGAGGATGGTGGTCTAGGATAAAGATGGTGTGTAGTCCGGTACCAAGGATGTAAAAGTCCAGAGGGGACGGTCAGGAATGTCATTTTAAATATGATTATCCAGCAAGTTAGCCACCCACGTGTGCTCTTACATGCCAAGAGAAATCCTGGGCCCCCTGCCCCCCCTGGAGGGGATGTGACCACAGCATGCTGGGGCATGGTCACAACTCTATTGGGGCATGTCTAGCATATGAGAAGGAGCATGGCATGCCTCCCAGCCAGAGCAGTAGGGTTGGGCCCAGGACTAATCACAGGAGGCATGGACCTGGGCCCAGGTAATTTGTACCCTCTCTCGGTGCCACTGCCTCCCCCATTACCATGTGTCTTGTGTTACAGTGTTGTCTCCCTAGTGACCTCATGTTGTTACTTTTTCATTCCCCTATGTCTGATCCAAATAGTGAGTGATAATTAGGAAGGAGTAAGACAAGGAGAGGTTCTAGATTAGGGGACAACATGTAGGTGGTCCCACATATAATGAGTGTAGACAGACGGGAAGGACTACAGAACGGCACCACAAACACAGCAGGAAGGAGGGAAAAGCAGGGAGGCAGCACCAGAAACAGACGTAAAGGCTAGGAGGTGTCTCACAGACGGGCGGGCAGACAGACAGGAAGGCGACCTCACAGACGGGCAGGCGACCACACATACAGGCAGACGACCACACATACAGGCAGGCAGACGGGCAGGCGACCACACATACAGGCAGGCAGACGGGCAGGCGACCTCCCAGGCAGGCAGACGGGCAGGCGACCACACATACAGGCAGGCAGACGGGCAGGCGACCTCCCAGGCAGGCAGATGGGCAGGCGACCTCCCAGGCAGGCAGACGGGCACGCGACCTCCCAGGCAGGCAGACGGGCAGGTGACCTCCCAGGCAGACAGGAAGGCGACCTCCCAGGCAGACAGGAAGGCGACCTCCCAGGCAGACAGGAAGGCGGCAGACAGGAAGGCGGCAGACAGGAAGGCGACCTTCCAGGCAGATGGGCAGGCGACCTCACATACAGGCAGGCAGACGGCCCCACAGACAGGCAGACAGGCAGGCAGGCGGCCCCACAGACAGGCAGGCAGGCGGCCCCACAGACAGGCAGGCAGGCGGCCCCACAGACAGGCAGGCGGCCCCACAGACAGGAGGCCCCACAGACAGGCAGGCAGGCGGCCCCACAGACAGGCAGGCAGACGGGCAGGCGACCTCAGACAGGCAGGCGACCTCACAGACAGGCAGGCAGACGGGCAGGCGACTTCACAGACAGGCAGGCGGCCCCACAGGCAGGCAGGCAGGCGGCCCCACAGGCAGGTGGGCACACAGACAGGAGGGCAGGCGACCTCACAGAGAGGCAGGCAGACGGGCAGGCGACCTCACATGCAGGCAGGCGGGCCCACAGGCAGGCAGGCGGCCCCACAGGCAGGCAGACGGGAAAGCGGCCCCACAGACAGGCAGACGGGAAAGTGGCCCCACAGACAAGCAGACGGGAAAGCGGCCCCACAGACAGGCAGACGGAAAGGCGACCTCACGGACAGACGTGAAGCCTGGAAGACGGCCCCACAGGCAAAATGTTGCAGGGAGACCCCACAAACAAGGTCAGGGTAGCCACTCATAGAAGGGAATATTCTACTCACAGTAACACGGTGCTCTCCAGTCTGACTAGGAGAATCACAGAGTAGCTGAGCATCAGAAACTGTAAGAGCACAAGGCACATCACCAATCAGGACGGTGTAGTTCAGTTTAGCACCTCCAGGGGCAGCAGGCTGCAAATTTTTCCCCTGCAATTAAAAGAAGAAAAAAAATCTATTTCACAATACAATGGATGGGATGAACTGTATAAAATAGAGACTAATTGCTAAGAAGGGATGAAGTGAAGGGACAATGCACAGAAGAAAAAAAAAGTGGTAGACCGGGATCTCAAAGGGACACTTAGCAAAGCAACTCCTGAATGTCTGAGTTATATAACAGAGCTCCCATGTTGTTATTATCCTCTCCACTACTCTGACAATCATGAGTCATTCCACAATGCCAGTTAATTAGCCGCCATTATCAACCATTCAATGCCAGCCAAAAAGCCATCATCATCATCAATACTCAATGCCCTAAGCCATCATCAGCAACCATTCCAGTAAAGCCATCCTCAACCAATCCTCAGTGTCAACCTATAAGCCATCATCATCAAATCCTCAATGCCAACCAATAAGCCATCATCAACTATTCAACAATACCTGCCAATAAGCAATGCCAAACAATAAACCATCAACCAATTCTCAATGCCAACCAATAAGCCATCATTATCATTAACCACCTTTCCACAATGCCAGCAAAAAAAGACATCATCCATTCCACAACGCCAGTCAGTAGGCCATCATTAACCAATACTCAATTCCAACCAATAAGCAATCATCATCCACTCGTAATTGCCAGCTAATAAGACATCATCATTATCCAATCCTCAATGTCAACCAATAAGTCATCATCAGCCATTCCACAATGCCAACCAATAAGCCATCGTCATCAACCAATCCTCAATGCCAACCAGTAAGCCATCACCATCAACCAATACCAAATGCCAGCCAATATGCCATCAACCATTCCACAATGGCAGCCAATAAGCCATCAAGACTATTCGGTCATCCAAACAATGTCACCAATCACTGCTCTCACCTCCCCATCATAATACCCAATCATAAACTTCCAGAATGTCTGCTCCACCAACATGGCACTTATCACGTCATGATGCTAATCCCTTACATATATTAAGTGAGCAGCCTCTTCAACCAAAGAGAACAACCCATTCTCAACGGCTGTATCTTCCTCTTCCCCAAATCAAACACCAGCTCCTCATTTATCACTCTAAGAATTATACATAAACCATATGTACGGCTCAGCTAAAATATACAAAAAAAAAAAGATAAATACTCAGTTAGGTCTATATATATTTGGACACTGACACAATTGTCCTAATATTGGCTCTTTAAGCCGCCACAATTGATTTGAAATGAAACAATGGAGATGCAATTGAAGTGCAGACTTTCAGATTTAAGTCAAGGGGTTGAACAAAAATGTTGTAGAATTAGAACCATTTTTAGACACCGTTCCCTGTTTTCAGGGGGTCAAATGTAATACAGGTTGAGTATCCCTTATCCAAAATGCTTGGGACCAGAGGTATTTTGGATATGGGATTTTTCCGTATTTTGGAATAATTGCATACCATAAGGAGATATCATGGTGATGGGACCTAAATCTAAGCACAGAATGCATTTATGTTACATATACACCTTATACATACAGCCTGAAGGTAGTTTTAGCCAATATTTTTTGTAACTTTGTGCATTAAACAAAGTGTGTCTACATTCACACAATTCATTTATGTTTCTTATACACCTTATACACAGCCTGAAGGTCATTTAATACAATATTTTTTAATAACTTTGTGTATTAAACAAGGTTTGTGTACATTGAGCCATCAAAAAACAAAAGTTTCAGTATCTCACTCTCACTCAAAAAAGTCCGTATTTCGGAATATTCCGTATTTCGGATATTTGGATATGGGATACTCAACCTGTAGTACAAATAACACAAAATAAAAAGCTAATTTTTAATACTTTGTTGAGAATCGTTTGTAGGGAATGACTGCCTTAAGTCTGGAACCCATGGACACAACCAAATGCTGGGTGTCCTCCTGCTTTGCAAGGTCTTTACTGCAGATGTCTTCAGTTGTTGTTTGTTCCTCATCTTTCTGCTTTTCGTTTGTCCTCAGCAGGTGAAATGCTGCTCGATTGGGTTGAGATAAGGAGACTGACTCGCCCACTGCAGAATATTACACTTCTTTGCCTTGAAAAACTCATGGGTAGCTTTCGCAGTATGTTTTGGGCCATTGCCCATCTGTACGATGAAGCAGCGTCCACTCAACTTTGCATAATTCAAATAAATATAAGCATAAAGTCTCTCTCTCTATACACTTCAGAATTTGTGCTGTACTACGGATTATAAGGTATACCAAGCCTTCTCTTTACTTTTTACTTCCCATCATTCTGGTACAAGTTGATCTTCATTTCATCAGTTTAAAGAATGCGGCTTCAGAAATGGGCTGACTATTTTAGATGCTTTTTTGACAAAGTCTAATCTGGCCTTTCTGTTTTGCAAGGCTTATGAATGGGTTGCACATTGTGGTGAACCCCCTGTATTTGCTTTTGTGAAATGTTCTCTTTATGGTAGACTATGGTAAACTCGGTCCTCATGACCCCATACAGTTCATGTTTTTCAGGTCTCCTCACATAATCAAGTAAAATATTTTGCTCCACCGATGGATCTTTTTAAAAAAGTGTCAGTGAGTAATGAATACACCTGTGCACGTACTAGGTGACCTGGAAAACATGAATTGTTTGGGATCCTGAGGAACGAGTTTGAGAACCACTGCTCATTTAATTCACATAGTTCTTTCGATGCCATTGTTGACGACGTTTCGATCCTGCTATGGAATCTTTATCAAGACTGCCGTAGTCAGAATAATTGCCTAGAACAGGCCAAAGAGATATACACAGGATGAGCCCAGTCCAAAAAGCAGGCTGGTAATCGTACGATTTTCACAATGAAATACCATAACTGCTCTAGGCAAATTCGGAACACTTTGAATAAACGTTGGTCGGTGGTGTCATCTGATCCAGCATTACCTTTTACCAAAATGAAACCACCCCTTGTAGCCTATAACAGAGGCTTGAACTTAAAGTAGTTATTAACGAGAACCACCCTTTATCCAAATGATAAATGGGATATAACGCAATTAATGACGTCCAAACCAGGCAGCTTTTGGTGTGGTAGCTGCACCACTGCCGTTCCAGGACCTTTCTTTGTTCATCCACACTCAGGAAGGAAGTTTCAAATGATGTGCCATTTGCACTGTAAACTCGATTATGTTATTTAGTTGCTCACATGCCCCTGTAGTCTATATTATGTAGGTCACACTACTCAAACTTTTAGGGACAGAATGGCCAACCATAAATCTTCAATCCACTCTGCTTTACTAATGGGACAAGCGGATAAACCAGTGGCACGCCATTTTCTTACGCATAAACATCAGGTTGCTAGCCTCAAATGCAAATTAATCGACTGGATACCACCTTTGCCTCTGGGAGGTGATAGAGCAATAAAATTTAAACAACGTGAGAATTTCTGAATAAATAAGCTTGATACAGTGGCCCCTAGGGGCCTTAATGAATCAAATAGCTTTAGTGTTTTTCTATGATATATTCCTATGTGTTTTCCCAGTATCAACGGTATCTTGATATATCTGTTTTTTGTCAATAAGATCCATAACTTTGAATATATCCTATATTTTTTTCTTAGGTAGTTGAGCCTTATGTCAAAAGTAAACTGTTCTGCTATAGCGTTCTGGTGACTATAGCGAATGACACGATTGTAGATGGTCATTTGTAATGAATATGCCCCTTACTTTGGGTATATCTCACAAGTGCGTTGTGTTTCGTTTGTTTTGCAGGCTCTACAACCATCTCAGCAATAATGCCTTCTGTCATTACTATAGTTTATGTTTACCATACTGTATTGTATATTGATGTACTGTGTATATGTTACGGTGTATATAATGTTGTTCT